>NC_053024.1:349871718-350011106 GCF_003073215.2 Triticum urartu | reverse complement strand
GGGGGCAGCCTCCCCTCTCTCTTTCCCCTAAAGCCCAATAAGGCCCATATAATCCCCGGCGAATTCCCGTAACTCTCCGGTACTCTGAAAAATACTCGAATCACTCGGAACCTTTCCGATGTCCGAATATAGTCGTCCAATATATCGATCTTTAGGTCTCGACCATTTCAAGACTCCTCGTCATGTCCCTGATCTCATCCGGGACTCCAAACTACCTTCGATACATAAACTCATATTACCGATCGTCACCGAACGTTAAGCGTGCGGACCCTACGGGTTCGAGAACAATGTAGACATGACCGAGACACGTCTCCTGTCAATAACCAATAGCGGAACCTGGATGCTCATATTGGCTCCTATATATTCTACGAAGATCTTTATCGGTCAAACCGCATAACAACATACGTTGTTCCCTTTGTCATCGGTATGTTACTTGCCCGAGATTCGATCGTCGGTATCTCAATACCTAGCTCAATCTCGTTACCGGCAAGTCTCTTTACTCATTCCGTAATGCATCATCCCGCCACTAACTCATTAGTTGCATTGCTTGCAAGGCTTATAGTGATGTGCATTACCTAGAGGGCCCAGAGATACCTCTCCGACAATCGGAGTGACAAATCCTAATCTCGATCTATGCCAACTCAACAAGTACCATCGGAGACACCTGTAGAGCACCCTTATAATCACCCAGTTACATTGTGACATTTGGTAGCACACAAAGTGTTCCTCCGATAATCGGGAGTTGCATTATCTCATAGTGATAGGAACATGTATAAGTCATGAAGAAAGCAACAACAGTAAACTAAAACGATCAAGTGCTAAGCTAACGGAATGGGTCAAGTCAATCACATCATTCTCCTAATGATGTGACCCGTTTATCAAATGACAACTCATGTCTATGGTTAGGAAACGTAACCATCTTTGACCAACAAGCTAGTCAAGTAAAGGCATACTAGTGACATTCTGTTTGTCTATGTATTCACACATGTATTATGTTTCCGGTTAATACAATTCTAGCATGAATAATAAACATTTATCATGATATAAGTAAATAAATAATAAATTTATTATTGCCTCTAGGGCATATTTCCTTCAGTCTCCCACTTGCACTAGAGTCAATAATCTAGTTCACATCTTTATGTGATTAGTTCACATCTCCATGTGACTAATACCCAAAGGGTTTACTAGAGTCAATAATCTAGTTCACATCTCAATGTGATTAATACCCAGAGAGTGATCATGTTTTGCTTGTGAGAGAAGTTTAGTCTACGGGTCTGCAACATTCAGATCCGTATGTATTTCGCAAATTTCTATGTCTACAATGCTCTGCACGGAGCTACTCTAGCTAATTGCTCCCACTTTCAATATGTATCCAGATCGAGACATAGAGTCATCTAGATCGATGTAAAAAGCTTGCATCGACATAACTTTTTATGACAAACTCTTTTATCACCTCCATAACCGAGGAATATTTCCTTAGTCCTCTAAGGATAATTTTGACCGCTGTCCAGTGATCTACTCCTAGATCACTATTGTACTCCCTTGCCAGAAAAATGCTAAGGTATACAATAGGACTGGTAAACATCATAGCATTCTTTATATAACCTATGACTGAGGCATAGGGAATGACTTTTCATTCTCTTTCTATTTTCTGCCGTGGTCGGGTTTTGAGTCTTTACTCAACTTCACACCTTGCAACAAAGGCAAGAACTCCTTCTTTGACTGTTCCATTTTGAACTACTTCAAAACCTTGTTAAGGTATGTACTCATTGAAAAAACTTATCAAGCGCCTTGATCTATCTCTATAGATCTTGATGCTCAATATGTAAGCAGCTTCATCGAGGTCTTTCTTTGAAAAACTCTTTCCTAACACTCCTATGCTTTCCAGAAAATTCTTCATTATTTCTGATCAACAATATGTCATTCACATATACTTATCAGAAATGCTGTAGTGCTCCCACTTACTTTCTTGTAAATACAGGCTTCACCGCAAGTCTGAATAAAACCATATGCTTTGATCACTTTATCAAAGCATATATTCCCACTCCGAGATGCTTGCACCAGTTCATAGATGGATCGCTGGAGCTTGCTCACTTTGTTAGCACCTTTAGGATCGACAAAACCTTATGGTTGCATCATATACAACTCTTCTTTAAGAAATCCATTATGGAATACAGTTTTGACATCCATTTGCCAGATTTCATAAAATGCGGCAACTGCTAACATGATTCGGACAGACTTTTAAGCATTGACACGAGTGAGAAAATCTCATCGTAGTCAACACCTTGAACTTGTCGAAAACATTTTGCGACAATTCACGCTTTGTAGATAGTAACACTACTATCAGCGTCCGTCTTCCTCTAGAAGATCCATTTATTCTTAATGACTCATCGATCATTGGGCAAGTCAATCAAAGTCCATACTTTGTTCTCATACATGGATCCCATCTCAGATTTCATGGCCTCAAGCCATTTCTCGGAATCTGGGCTCATCATCGCTTCCTCATAGTTCGTAGGTTCATCATGGTCTAGTAACATGACTTCCAGAAAGGATTACCGTACCGCTCTGGTGCGGACCATACTCTGTTTGTCCTACGAGGTTCGGTAGTAACTTGATCTGAAGTTTCATGATCATCATCATTAGCTTCCTCACTAATTGGTGTAGAGATCACTAGAACTAATTTCTGTGATGAACTACTTTCCAATTCGAGAGAAGGTACAATTACCTCATCAAGTTCTACATTCCTCCCACTCACTTCTTTTGAGAGAAACTCCTTCTCTACAAAGGATCCACTTTTAGCAACAAAGATCTTGCCTTTGGATATGTGATAGAAGGTGTACCCAACAGTTTCCTTTGGGTATTCTATGAAGACACATTTCTCTGATTTGGGTTTGAGCTTATCAGGTTGAAACTTTTTCACATAAGCATCGCAGCCCCAAACTTTAAGAAACGACAGCTTAGGTTTCTAGCCAAACCATAGTTCATATGGTGCCGTCTGAACGGATTTAGATGGTGCCCTATTTAACGTGAATGCAGCTGTCTCTAATGCATAACTCCAACATGATATTGATAAATCGGTAAGTGACATCAAAGATCGCAGCATATCTAATAAAGTACGGTTATGGCGTTCGGACACACCATTACGCTGTGGTGTTCCAGGTGGCGTGAGTTGCGAAATTATTCCGCATTGTTTCAAATGAAGACCAAACTCGTAACTCAAATATTCTCCTCCATGATCAGATCACAAAAACTTTATTTTCTTGTTACAATGATTTTCCACTTCACTCTGAAATTCTTTGAACTTTTCAAATGTTTCAGATTTATGTTTCATCAAGTAGATATACCCATATCTGCTCAAATCATCTGTCAAGGTCAGAAAATAACGATACCCGCCGTGAGCCTCAACACTCATCGGACCGCATACATCAGTATGTATTATTTCCTATAAGTCAGTTGCTCGCTCCATTGTTCCGGAGAATGGAGTCTTAGTCATCTTGCCCATGAGGCATGGTTCCCAAGCATCAAGTGATTCCAAAAACCCATCAACATGGAGTTTCTTCATGCGATTTACACCAATATGACCTAAATGGCAGTGCCACAAATAAGTTGCACTATCATTATTAACATTGCATCTTTTGGCTTCAATATTATGAATATGTGTATCACTACGATCGAGATTCAATAAACCATTTATATTGAGGGTATGACCATAGAAGGTTTTATTCATGTAAATAGAACAAAAATTACTCTTTGACTTAAATGAATAACTGTATTGCAATAAACATGATCCAATCATATTCATGCTTAACAGAAACACCAAATAACATTTATTTTAGGTTCAACACTAATCCCGAAAGTATAGGGAGTGTGCGATGATGATCATATCAATTTTGGAACCACTTCCAACACACATCATCACTTCACCCTTAACTAGTCTCTGTTCATTTTGCAACTCCCGTTTGGAGTTACTAATCTTAGCAACTGAACTAGTATCAAATACTGAGGGGTTGCTATAAACACTAGTAAAGTACACATTAACAACATGTATATCAAATATACCTTTGTTCACTTAGCCATCCTTCTTATCCGCCAAATACTTGGGGCAGTTCTGCTTCCAGTGACCAGTCCCTTTGTAATAGAAGCATTTAGTCTCAGGCTTAGGTCTAGACTTGGGATTCTTCACTTGAGCAACAACTTGCTTGCCGTTCTTCTTGAAGTTCCCCTTCTTCCCTTTGCCCTTTTCTTGAAACTAGTGGTCTTTTCAACCATCAACACTTGATGCTTTTCTTGATTTCTACCTTCGTTGATTTCCGTATCACGAAGAGTGTGGGAATCATTTCCGTTATCCCTTGCATATTATGGTTCATCTTGAAGTTCTAGTAACTTGGTGATAGTGACTAGAGAATTCTCTCAATCACTATCTTATCTGGAAGATTAACTCCCACTTGATTCAAGTGATTGTAGCACTCAGACATTCTGAGCACATGCTCACTAGCTGAGCTATTCTCCTCCATTTTGTAGGCAAAGTACTTGTTAAAGGTCTCACACCTTTCGACATGGGCATGAGTCTGAAATACTAATTTCAACTCTTGGAACATCTTATATGCTCCTGTGGCGTTCAAAACATTTTTTAAGTCCCGGTTCTAGGCCATAAAGCATGGTGCACTAAACTATCAAGTAGTCATCATACCAAGCTTTGCCAAACGTTCATAACGTCTGCATATGCTCCTGCAATAGGTCCGTCACCTAGCGGTGCATCAAGGACATAATTCTTCTGTGCAGCAATGAGGATAATCCTCACATCACGGATCCAATCCGCATCATTGCTACTAACATCTTTCAACTTAGTTTTTCTCTAGGAACATATCAAAATAAACGGGGAGCTACATCGCGAGCTATTGATCTACAACATAGTTATGCAAATACTATCAGGACTAAGTTCATGATAAATTAAAGTTCAATTAATCATATTACTTAAGAACTCCCACTTAGATAGACATCCCTCTAGTCATCTAAATGATCACATGATCCAAATCAACTAAACCATGTCCGGTCATCACGTGAGAAGGAGTAGTTTTCAATGGTGAACATCATTATGTTGATCATATCTACTATATGATTCATGCTCGACCTTTCAGTCTCCAGTGTTCCGAGGCCATATCTGCATATGCTAGGCTCGTCAAGTTTAACCCGAGTATTTCTTCGTGTGCAAAACTGGCCTGCACCCGTTGTATGTGAACGTAGAGCTTATCACACTCGATCATCACGTGGTGTCTCTGCACGAGGAACTTTGGCAACGGTGCATACTTAGGGAGAACACTTGTACCTTGAAATTTATAGTAAGGGATCATCTTATAAAGGTACCGCCGAACTAAGCAAAGTAAGATGTATAAAAGATAAACATCACATGAAATCAAAAATATGTGACATGATATGGCCATCATCATCTTGTGCCTTTGATCTCTCCAAAGTACTGCCATGATCTCCATTGTTACCGACATGACACCATTATCTCCATCATCTTGATCTTTTATCAACGTGTCGTCACATGGTCTTCTCGCCAACTATTACTCTTGCAACTATTGCTATCGCATAGCGGTAAAGTAAAGCAATTGTTTGGCGCTTGCATCTTACGCAATAAAGAGACAACCATAAGGCTTCTGCCAGTTGCCGATAACTTCAACAAAACATGATCATCTCATACAACAACTTATATCTCATCACATCTTGACCATATCAAATCACAACATGCCCTACAAAAACAAGTTAGACGTCCTCTACTTTGTTGTTGCAAGTTTTACGTGGCTGCTACGGGCTGAGCAAGAACCGTTCTTACCTACGCATCAAAACCACAACGATATTTCGTCAAGTTAGTGCCGTTTTAACCTTCAACAAGGACCGGGCGTAGTCACACTCGGTTCAGCTAAAGTTGGAGAAACTAACACCCGCCAGCCACCTGTGTGCAAAGCACGTCGGTAGAATCAGTGTCGTGTAAGCGTACGCGTAATGTCAGTCCGGGCCGCTTCATCCAACAATACCGCCGAACCAAAGTATGACATGCTGGTAAGCAGTATGACTTGTATCGCCCACAACTCACTTGTGTTCTACTCGTGCATATAACATATACGCATAAACCTGGCTCGGATGCCACTGCTGGGGAACGTAGTAATTTCAAAAAAATTCCTATGCACACACAAGATCATGGTGATGCATAGCAAAGAGAGGGAAGAGTATCGTCCACGTACCCTCGTAGACCGTAAGCGGAAGCGATATGAGAACGCGGTTGATGTAGTCATACGTCTTCACGATCCGACCGATCCAAGTACCGAACGTACGGCACCTCCGAGTTCAGCACACGTTCAGCTCGATGACGTCCTAGGAACTTCGATCCAGCAGAGCTTCAGGGAAGAGTTCTGTCATCATGACGGCTTGATGATGATGATGATGTTGCTACCGACGCATGGCTTCACCTAAGCACCGCTACGATATGATCGAGGTGGATTATGGTGGAGGGAGGCACCGCACATGGCTTGGAACAATCAACTTGTGTGTCCTAGGGTGCCCCATTCCCCCGTATATAAAGGAGTGGAGGAGGGGGAGTGCCGACCCTCTACTATGGCGCGCCTTGGGGAGTCCTACTCCCACCGGGAGTAGAATTCTCCCCTTCCATGTAGTAGGAGTAGGAGAGAAGGAAAGAGAAAAGAGAAGAGAAGGAAGGAGGGGGCGCAACCCCCCCCCCTAGCCTTGGGGGGGGGGGCCCAACCTCCCCTCTCTCTTTCCCCTAAAGCCCAATAAGGCCCATATAATCCCCGGCGAATTCCCGTAACTCTCTGGTACTCCAAAAAATACCCGAATCACTCGGAACCTTTCCGATGTCCGAATATAGTCGTCCAATATATTGATCTTTAGGTCTCGACCATTTCGAGACTCCTCGTCATGTCCTTGATCTCATCCGGGACTCCAAACTACCTTTGTTACATAAACTCATATTACCGAACGTTAAGCGTGCGGACCCTACGGGTTCGAGAACTATGTAGACATGACCGAGACACGTCTGCGGTCAATAACCAATAGCGGAACCTGGATGCTCATATTGGCTCCTACATATTCTACGAAGATCTTTAGCGGTCAAACCACATAACAACATACGTTGTTCCCTTTGTCATCGGTATGTTACTTTCCCGAGATTCGATCGTCGCTATCTCAATACCTAGCTCAATCTCGTTACCGACAAGTCTCTTTACTCATTCCGTAATGCATCATCCCGCAACTAACTCATTAGTTGCATTGCTTGGAAGGCTTATAGTGATGTGCATTACCGAGAGGGCCCAGAGATCCCTCTCCAACAATCGGAGTGACAAATCCTAATCTCGATCTATGCCAACTCAACAAGTACCATCGGAGACACCTGTAGAGCACCCTTATAATCACCCAGTTACGTTGTGACGTTTGGTAGCACACAAAGTGTTCCTCTAGTAATCGGGAGTTGCATAATCTCATAGTGATAGGAACATGTATAAGTCATGAAGAAAGCAATAGCAGTAAACTAAAACGATCAAGTGCTAAGCTAACAGAATGGGTCAAGTCAATCACATCATTCTCCTAATGACGTGATCCCATTTATAAAATGACAACTCATGTCTATGGTTAGGAAACATAACCATCTTTGACCAACGAGCTAGTCAAGTAGAGGCATACTAGTGACATTCTGTTTGTCTATATATTCACACATGTATTATGTTTCCGGTTAATACAATTCTAGCATGAATAATAAACATTTATCATGATATAAGGAAATAAATAATAACTTTATTATTGCCTCTAGGGCATATTTCCTTCTACCGGGACTTCAAAAACGTTTTGAACACCACGGAGCATATAAGATGTTCCAAGAGTTGAAATTTGTATTTCAGACTCATGCCTGAGTCGAGAGGTATGAGACTTCTGACAAGTATTTTGCCTACAAGATGGAGGAGAATAGCTCAACCAGTGAGCATGTGCTCAGAATGTCTGAGTACTACAATCACTTGAATCAAGTGGGAGTTAATCTTCCAGATAAGATAGTGATTGACACAGTTCTCTAGTCACTATCATCGAGTTACTAGAACTTCGTGGTGAACTATAATATGTAAGGGATGAAGAAAACGATTCCCGAGCTCTTCGCGATGCTGAAATCAGCGAAGGTAGAAACAATAAAAGCATCAAGTGCTGATGCTTGACAAGACCACTAGTTTCAAATAAAAGGGCAAGGGAAAGAAAGGGAACTTCAAGAAGAATGGCAAGCAAGTTGCCACTCCCATGAAGAAGCCCAAAGCTAGACCCAAGCCTGAAACCGAGTGCTTCTACTGCAAAGGAAATGGTCACTGGAAGTGGAACTGCCCTAGATACTTGGCGGATAAGAAGGATGGCAAAGTGAACAAAGGTATATTTGATATACATGTTATTGATGTGTGTACTTTACCAGTGTTTATAGCAAATGTAACATCCCAAATTTTCAATTTGGAATGTTATACATTAGACCATTATGCATATCATATTTTCTCGCATTTTGGCCGATCCTAGAAATTTCACGCAACTCAAGGACCCTCGGAGAGAGTTGGAGATTTCGTTATTTTCATATTTGAGTTTTCTCAAATTTTGAAAAGAGGATCGTTTGATTTGTTTATTTCATCTTCAATTATTTTTCCGATGTCAAAAAAAAATATGAGAGAGGGAATAATATGACTTTCCCAAATTTAGGAAAAATGAAGATTTAATAAATAGATCAAATTTTGGTTTTCAGGTGTTTATTTGCATTTTATTTGGATAGGGAAAAATGCGTGTTTTCAAAAATTGCATTTTAGGCCTGGAGAAAAGTTCATTTTGTTTGACTCATTTTAGGAGTCGGGGAAAATTTACTTTAGAAATTTTGGAGTTCATTTAGTTTTCTTTTTCTTTGTTTTTCTGCGCGCGGAACTATTTAAAAAAAAAAGAGACGCAGCGCCCGCCTGGAAAGCCAAGAGCCCATATAAAGAACGAACTTTATTTTGCTGTAAGCACAAAGCCTCCCCGCCTGCAGCACTCTAGCGGCTAGGGGGGGCCTAAAATTATCGCGGTCCAGCGCTGACCGCCCGGCGCGCCACTAGGCCGTAGTCCGTCTAATAGTAACCGGGTACAGAGGCGGGCCGTCCGGGGGTCGCCTGCCTCTCCACCCGATGTCCCAGCTACTCAGACACCTCCCTCTGCCCTATTATGGCCAAATACCAACCACCCCCCCTTCCCGACCCCAAGTCCAGCCGCAGCAGTGTAGCCTGGCCAGGCCGGCCGCGCCTTAGCCGCCCCGCAGCCGCGCCAGCCCCGCCAGCCGCCGCCCTCGCCGCCCCGCGCGCCAGCCCCTTCACACCTAGCCGCAACGCCGCCTAGCGCTCCGCCGCCCCCACGCCGCCGCCGCCTCGCCTGCTGCCGCCGCCCCCCGCCTCGCCTGCCGCCGCCGGAGCCCCTCGCCGGAGCCTCGCCGGAGGTAGCCGCGCCACCCCTCCCCTCGTTCGGTTTTTAAAAAACCGTTCCGGTTCTTTATTTTCTTTTTCGGTTCTTTGTTTCGGTTTTTTTCCGAAACCCTAGATCGGTTTTTCGTTTTGTTTTCGGTTTAGTTGTTTAGCGAGTCGCCGGACCGTTCGTCTTAACGAACGTGATCACCGGTTATTCCCGGTTAACGAACGTCCGTTCGTTTAACCGTTCGTCTTTTCTTTTCGTCGGATTTATTCCGCAATCGCGATCCCAGATCCGATCTTCATTCTAGTTTTTCTTCTCGCTCGTTTATCGGAATCAGGTGATTCAAGTGCCTGGAGTTTCGTTTCAAAACCGCCGTTCCATCTAATCAACTTAAACAAGTTTTTGCTACAGTAAAATTTGACCTAGTTCCAATTTGCTAGAACCGAGTTGTTTTCTTCCGCCGTTTGTTTTCCGTCGTTTTGTTCGGTTCGTTCTTTCTTTGCAACCGGAGTTCTTAAGTTGAACTTTCTGGTTCGTTCTCTCATTTGAGTTTTACCTGTGCATTAGTTGAGTACTTATTGTGTGCTTGTTGTTTGTCTGCGATAGATTACCCGGATTGCGCCGCCTGTTTCTTCGAATCCCTAGGTCTCGCGGATCATCAGCAAGGCAAGTAACACTTTGATCATACCTTTTCTACAACCCAGTTTTATTGCATTAGATCAATCCTCACACATTGCATGATTAGGATCTAATTAAATTGTGGGATGGGAAGTAGATGAGGTAGTACCTATTACCTGTTATTATCAAACCTTTGGGAGTTACTTCTACGTTTGCTTATTATGCCATGCTATGCTAGTAGACGTGGATTGGGTGAGTGATATCCATGACAGATGTGAGGTTGTTAATTAATGGTTTATCTAAGGTGGCAACTTAAATACACATCTGGGTGGATTGAGGCACCTGGTCTATCAGGACTTGCCTGTTTTATTTTGGACCGCCACCCAGGCTCAAAGGGATCATAAGATCTTTCATGCTAGAAACTTCCGTGTGCAGCCACAAGCCATTATGGGCTCTGGCATAGTTGACTAAGTTGTGCGAACTCTTACAGTGGTAGACTAGCAGATGTAGGGGATGTAGGGTACGTCTACCCGATCGTAAGGTCTAGCGCTTCTGAAAGACTGTGTCTCGGTCATCCGTCTTCTCAAACACCCTGTAGTGCGAGAAACCAAACTGAGGCGATCGAGTCTTGTGGGGAAAAGTGCGCAAACCTCTGCAGAGTGTAACAAACTAATCATGATTAGCCGTGTCCCCGGTTATGGACAACTTGAGTATCTAGTTCTTGAATATCGTGTGAATCTCATCATGTTACTTCTAATTAATATTGAAGGGTTTTATTTGTTCACTTAATTGGGATCGAAATGCTGTCAACCATTCTCGATGTTCAACTACCATGATAGTTAAATAAATTTATTCCTTTGCAGTAGGGAAAAACTGGCTTTACGCAAAACTGTAACCATAGAGCTTTCCACCAGCCATACATGCATATAGTATAGCTCATTGCTGTTCATTACTCTCTATGTGTTACCTTGCCAGCATATTCCATGTGCTGACCCGTTTTCGGGCTGCAACTTTCATGTTGCAGACTTTTCAGACGACGAGTAAGGTGTTTTAGGTCGTGGTTCTATACTCAGTGATGCCGTTGGAGTTGATGGACCCATTTATCTTCCAAGTCTTCCGCTGTTATCGTTATTAGATGGCCTTAAGCCATATTTATTGTAATAAGTTCTCTTTGAGACATCGATGTAATAAGTGTGTGATTGCCACTCTGTTATAAATCCTTCGAAGTACTGTGTGGTGTCAGCATTACTGATCCAGGGATGACACCGGAGCACAGTAGACTTGATCCATTCGGGTCGGGTCGCTACAGCAAAGCCTCAGTATTTGATACTGGTTCAGTTGCTAAGAGTAGTAACTCGAAACGGGAGTTGCAAAATAAACAAAGACTAGTTTAGGGTGAGGTGATGATGTGAGTTGGAAGTGATTCCAAGGTTGATAAGATCACCATTGCACACTCCCTTTACCTTCGGGATTAGTGTTGAACCTAAAATAAATGTTATTTGGTGTTTGCGTTGAGCATAAATATGATTGGATCATGTTTATTGCAATATGGTTATTCATTTAAGTCAAAGAATAATTGTTGTTCTATTTACATGAATAAAACCTTCTATGGTCATACACTCAATATAAATGGTTTACTGAATCTCGATCGTAGTGATACACATATTCATAATATTGAAGCCAAAGGATGCAAAGTTAATAATGATAGTGCAACTTATATGTGGCACTGCCGTTTAGGTCATAATGGTGTAAAGCGCATGAAGAAACTCCATGCTGATGGACTTTTGGAATCACTTGATTCTGAATCACTTGATGCTTGCGAACCATGCCTCATGGGCAAGATGACTAAGACTCTGTTTTTCGGAACAATGGAGCAAGCAACAGACTTGTTGGAAATAATACATACTGATGTGTGCTGTCCAACGAGTGTTGAGGCTCGCTGTAACATCCCAAAATTCTAAATTTTGGAATGTTATAATAAATAGATAGATTTGATTGATTGTTTGATTGATTGACTGAAAGTGAGTGAATTCGAAACCTTTTTGAAAGTTAAATGAGAGGGAATAAAAGGACTTTCCCAAACTTTCATTTTTGCATTTCTGATCTCCGTGAATTCAAATTCTTTTCAACCCAAAATCCTAGAGAGAAGCTGACATGACTTCTTCCATTTAAATTAAATAAAAAGGGTTGTTGAAAATATTTGAATTTCATTGAAAATATTTTCAATTCTGAAACTTTATGCAACTCAATGATTTTCACGAGAGAAGATAATACGACTTCTTCAAATTATATGAAATATGAGTTGGGAGTTTCAAAAGGATTAAATCCAAAGCCCCTTTGAATTTATTCCCAATTTGGAATTATTTGAGTTTTATTCAAATTATTTTTCTCCAAAAATAAATTATATGGAAAATAGGGTAACATGATTCCCTATATTAGAAAATTGGAGAAAAATTAATTTGAAAACATTTTGGTATTTTAAAAATGATTTTTGTTGGATTTTATTAGACCAGTAGCACTGTTTGTTTTATTAAAATTTGTGTGTATTTTATTAAATGCTAGAAAAATGTTCATGTTGTAGATTTTCTTTTTCTGAAAATTTTGATATATAATATGCCTATATTATTTTTTATTTCATTTTATTTTTGCTTATTTTCTTGTCTGCGAAAATGTTAAAAAAAAACTTCCCTCCGCCGAACTGGGCCGGCCCAGCCCAGCGCGCCGCCCCGTCACCCCGCGCGACCAGGCGGGAGTCCGCCGCCGCCACGGTTCGCCGGAGCCGTCTCCTCGCCGGACTCCTCCTCTGCCCCTTCTCCAAGCCTCGCAGCTCCCCTCCCCTATAAAGCCGCCGTCGCCGCCCGGCTTCTCTCCTCTTCCCCGCCTCTCGCCGCGCCTCCCGCATCCGGCCGAAGCCGCGCCACCGCCGCCGCTGCACTTTGCCGCTACCGTCGCCGCCACCCACGCCGCACCGCGCGCCACCGCCGCCGCCTGCTGCTGCCGGCTCGCCGCTCCGCCCCGCGCCGCTCCCCACCGTCGCCCGCGCTGCCGCCCCGCTCGCCGTCGATCTGCCGTCCTCGCCGGACTCCAACCGCCGCGGAAAAAAAAACCGCCCCCGGCGTCGAAACAACGGTGAACCGGTAATAATTCCGCCCGGTTCGCCGGTTTATTTTAGGGTTCGGTTTTCATAAAAAAAATGGTTTAGTTTTTTTAGTTAGATCTATTTAGAGAACGTTCTCTGTTTAAGAACTAGTTAGCGAACGTTCACTTTTTAGCCTTTTTCTTTTTCTGTTAGTTTTAGACAGGGACCTCTTCTGTAGTATTTCTTTTACAGATTAGTCCCTCTTTCAAACCGCTATAACTTTTTACTCGTTAGTCCAAATCCAACGAAACCAACGCCCACATCTTCGTTATGATCCCCTCTATCCATAATCCAACTCAAACATGTTTTTGAAAAGTTTAAAATTTGAATTAGATCAGATTTGAATTCAAACTTCGTTTGATCATAACTTGAGTTTCGTAGCTCCGTTTGAGTTGATTCTTTTTGCAAATCGAAGCTCTTGACCTAAACATTCTAATAAGGCCAAATTCACATAATTTTGGTACTGTTAGAAATTGTTTTATGCTGCAAGAGTTATTTCTTGGTTTTGAAGTTTTCCGAACCGCCCTTTTCGTTCTTTCTGATCTTTTGAGTGATTGCTTATGTGTGGTTACTATTGCTTGATTACGATAGATTGACCGGAGTGTGACGAGTAGAGCTATCAAGAGTTTTGAGTGCGAATCATCTTCATCAACATTGCAGGCAAGTTCACACTTTGATCATATCTTTTCTACACAGTTTTTATTGCATTAGATCCATCCTCAAACATTGCATGATTAGGATCTAATTAAATTGTGGGATGGGAAGTAGATGAGGTAGTACCTATTACCTGTTTATTATGAAACCTTTGGGAGTTACTTCTACGTTTGCTTATTATGCCATGCTATGCTAGTAGACGTGGATTGGGTGAGTGATATCCATGACAGATGTGAGATTTTAATTAATGGTTTATTTAAGGTGGCAACTTAAACACACATCTGGGTGGATTGAGGCACCTGGGTATTCCAGGACTTGCCTGTTTTCTTTTGACCGCCACCCAGGCTCAAAGGGATCATGAGATTATTCATACTAGAAACTTCCGTGTGCAGCCACAAGCCATTATGGGCTCTGCATAGTTGACTAAGTTGTGCGAACTCTTACAGTGGTAGACTAGCAGATGTAGGATGTAGGTGGTACGGTCTACCCATCGTAAGGTGCTAGCGCTTCTGAAAGACTATGTCTCGGTCATCCGTTTCTCAAACACCATGTAGTGCGAGAAAACCAACGAAGGCATCGAGTCTTGTGGGGAAAAGTGCGCAAACCTCTGCAGAGTGTATAAACTAATCATGATTAGCCGTGTCCCCGGTTATGGACATCTTGAGTATCTAGTTCTTGGATTATCCTGTTGATCTCATCATTACTTTAAATGAATATTGTTGGGTTTAATGATGTTACTTAATTGGGATTGAGAATGCTGTCAACCATTCTCAATGTTCAACAACCACCATGATAGTTAAATAAATTTATTCCTTTGCAGTAGGGAAAAATTGGCTTTACGCAAAAACCTTATAACCATAGAGCTTTTCCACCAGCCAAATATGCATGTAGTGATAGCCATTGTTCATCATTCTCTATGGTGTGAATTTGCCAGTACATTCAATGTACTGACCCTTTGTGGCTGCAACGTCTCATGTTGCAGGATTCTTACGACGAGTAAGTGATACGTTAGGGTTACGATTTCTACACTCAACTTTGCCGTTGGTGTTGATGGGAATCCACAACCTTGTTACTTCCGCTATTTGGATTGAGGTAATAGTATTTACGTTACTTATACATGTGATTTACCTCTGTTATAAATCCTCGAGTACTGTGTGTGTCAGCATACCGATCCAGGGATGACACTTAAGCACAGAGACTTGATCCATTCGGGTCGGGTCGCTACAAGATGGTATCAGAGCACATGTTGACTGTAGGACGTGACCCTAGAAACTGGCAAGCCCATAGCAAAGATTTTTCTCTACAACTTTCCCTTTCAAAAGAGCTTTTACCTCTCTTCTCTTCTGAGCTTATTCAAAAATTCCCTTTAGTGAGACCATACCCCTTTCCCCTTTTGACCACACGAAGATTCGACTGATGAGACCACTCCAAGAAGTACAAGATATTGGACAACTAAGACCGCTTCGGAATGAAGAGGATTTTACTGTGCATCTGAATAATGGAAACTACAACGGTTGAAGACTCCGAAGACTAGGAGAATTTGAAGGCTCTGAAGAATCCCTAGATTTGTATGACCTAGGAAGGCTACCCTTATGGAACTTGGCAGACTATGGAAGTTGTCAATACCCGAGATCAAGGTGTATGAGAAAGACCGGAACATGGAGATGAGAACTCAAAGTTTTGTCAAAGAAACCCTAAGGCAGGAGATATCAACTATGGAATAGCTCATGGGAATGACAAGAGCAGAAACACGGTTATCCGTGATGTCATCCGCCACATGCTATTGTCACCGTGCTGAGTTAAGGATGCATTTCTTCAGAATGGATTTGATGGAAGAAGGCTGATGGAGCACCTATTAGTAAGATGAAGTTTTAACCTTAGCCGGTGTATCACCAGGATCTGGAGTTACATCAAGAAGTTAAGATGGATCTACAGGAAGCAATATTTGATGAGGAAGCATTTCGTGAAGAACTCAGGACCCAAAAGTTTGGAACGCAATTACAGGATATTAAAGGACGTCACGAGAAACTTTTGTCAACAGAGAGGATCTGGCAAAAGAACTTGAGAATGACAAGCATGACCGGAAGAAGCCATCAGAGACATGAATAAGGCTTGAAGAGTTTGGAGAGTTAAAGATTTATTGACCTTTAGAAGACCAAACCCCTGTTATATACCTACGTTAGATGCGACGATTGTGAGCTGTCATTTGTTTGATGTTTTTCCGACAGCCACAATAAAAATCTGTCTTTTCAAAACTGTTTGCATTTTGTGTATCCCTCTCTATCTCTCTTATCTCACCCCAAACCCATGGACCCAATAGAGGATGAATGAAGATGAGCTTATATTTTCTGGACTGATCAATTGGAGACGGACCAATGGATTCAGAACATGGAGGATCACATGAAGAATAACCCTATAGTTGGAAATGATATGACCCAGCATGCTCTTCAGTGCTTTGAAAGAGGTGCTGCTACTTGGTGGAGAATGTACCAAACCATCAATGGATGGCAAGGAGTAACCACTTGGAAAGAATTTAAGTTGACTTGCCAAAGTCTCGGCTTGTGTCCCAGAAGTTGAAGCCTTATGGAAAGGATATGAAGAAACCTTGTGCATGCAAGATTTGTGGAGAAATAGGACACACCCATAAAGAACACAAGGATGAATGCCCTAATTGTGAAGGAAGTCACCCAGTTGAAGAATGCCCAACTAGGCAGATTACTTGTTTCTTGTGTGAAGGGACTACCCACTATCCTGCTCAGTGTCACATTTACCCCATGGTACAACGAACCATCCAGCAGAAGAAAGAAGTAATGAAAGGAGCCCTATGGAAATTTTAGAAGAACCTGATGAAGGAAGTGGAGGACACACCTAAAGAAGACCCGAGTAAACCCTGCACTAAGTCTTGCTATTCATGTGGAGAAGAAGGACACATCTCCCAAAATTGTTTGAATGGGGATCTAGTAGAATTCCCGACAGAGGAAGTAGAGTATGACCCACAAGAAATAGAAGCCCTAATTGGAATGGAAAAGTCCAGAAGAGAAGCAGATTGGATTCCAGGAGGACCTGAGTCATATCACCTGTTACAGGTGCAAGGAGTCAGGGCACTACCTCAACAGTTGCCCAAAAAGGAAACCTCGATACTTGTCAGAAGTAATATGTTTTAGTTGTAATGGAGCAGGGCACTTTGCCAGAGAATGCCCCAAGGAGAAGGAAACTTGTGCTAGATAGTTGAGTTTGCAACAAAAGAAATGGAGTAGTAGAAGTGAGAACATTTTCTTTTATATTGAGGTGTTGAGTTGAGACATGTAATGGAAAAGCGAGAGATTGTAATCACTTGAGAATGAATAAAGTTAGCATCGTTGGTACTGATATGGATTTTATGAGTTGTTACTCTATGAAGAAGATTTTGACCATTTTTGAGGATATGAGAAATATGGTCTATGGAAGATTTGTGCATTTTAAGGGTGGTAGTACCCTGTAATGGATTTCGGACAAAATGAATACGAGTTTTGTCTCGATATGTGTGATGCCCCAAGAGTATGTGGGATGAAGTTGGAGACCGTCAGTTGTTTGGACCAAATGTGATCAAGGAGTCAGAAGAATGTTAAGTTTATTCGAGATAGACTGAAGGTAGCTTAGTCCAAGAAAGAGTTATGTAGACTCAAAAACTCAAGGAGGTAGTCTATGAAATTGGAGACAGAGCATGCCTTCGCGTGTCCCCTATGCGAGGAGTTAAACGGATTGGAGTTAAGGGACAGTTATCCCGAGATTTGTAGGACCATACCGAGTTTTGGAGTCACCCGAAGGACTGTCAGGAGTTCATGAGGTGTTTCACATTTCCCAGTGAGAGTGCCATGCAGAGATGGCCAATATTTCCCTGTAAGGATGCTTGACCCTGGAAAGGATAATGATGTTCCACGAGTGGAATATGGACTACTAAGTATAAGTTTTATCTCGTATGAGGATATCCCACGAGGATGAAGAGATGAATTACTATTGGATATAAAGGAGGTATGATGTTGGAAATATGGATCAAAGGAAATTCCATGATGAGTCTGAGTAATCATGTCCTAGTTTGGTGCCAATAGAAGGAAGGAAGACAACAATTGGATGGATTTAAGAATACTAGGAAGTTGGAAGTTGGAATAATGATCAGTTGCCCGATGATAAGTTCAAGGACTACAAGTGATAATATGGGCCATAACCCACAGGCCCCAGGACCTGCCAAGAAGCAAGCACATTCTTGCTGAAGGAAAAACCCTGAAAGATACGATTTTATCAGACGATTTTAGGAGTTTACGCAAAACCAGAGAGTGGTGAAGGAACGATAGATGTTTGTTTGGCTTGCAGAATCAATGGATTATCCGAACACAGTTCGTGGACAAGAGAAATTCTGCAATGCTTGTGAGGATGACCAAGTGTTAGTATGCGAGATTCGCTAAACTGTATACAAGGTAATGATTTGGGTGCGGGATGGATTGATCACCATACCGACTTACTCTTATTATTCGCCTTGCTATATGGGATGGTAAATCTGAGTGACTTACCTATAGTAGAGAGACGACGATATTAAACCTTGTTAACCTTAGAATGGTATAGGTATTTTTCCCTTGTACAGGCAGCTTTGCCAACCGTAGGTTATACGGTGAGGATCAACCCAGACCCATTTCCTGCAGGAGAAACCATAAATTGTTGACCACCATGAGATATCGATAGTTGTTTAGTAATGCGCCAGACCCGTCAGCTAAGAAGACCCAATCTCGGAAATAACCTTACCAAGATGAAAGGACATAGAATTATGGTAAAGGTTATGCCACTACCGGAAGAGGCCATAAGGAATTATCCTAGAAGATCCAAGAGACCGACACTGTTAACAATAAAAATGGAGTATATGAGTTTTGATGGAACCGTAACCATGCTTCTAAGGGTGGTAGCACCCCAGACCCCGGAGACGATTGATGAAATTTTGAAGAGACCCCGAACCTAACCTATTTATTTCTAGCCTCTCCGAATCTCGAGGACGAGATTCCTTTTAAGGGTGGTAGGTTTGTAACATCCCAAAATTCTAAATTTTGGAATGTTATAATAAATAGATAGATTTGATTGATTGTTTGATTGATTGACTGAAAGTGAGTGAATTCGAAACCTTTTTGAAAGTTAAATGAGAGGGAATAAAAGGACTTTCCCAAACTTTCATTTTTGCATTTCTGATCTCCGTGAATTCAAATTCTTTTCAACCCAAAATCCTAGAGAGAAGCTGACATGACTTCTTCCATTTAAATTAAATAAAAAGGGTTGTTGAAAATATTTGAATTTCATTGAAAATATTTTCAATTCTGAAACTTTATGCAACTCAATGATTTTCACGAGAGAAGATAATACGACTTCTTCAAATTATATGAAATATGAGTTGGGAGTTTCAAAAGGATTAAATCCAAAGCCCCTTTGAATTTATTCCCAATTTGGAATTATTTGAGTTTTATTCAAATTATTTTTCTCCAAAAATAAATTATATGGAAAATAGGGTAACATGATTCCCTATAATAGAAAATTGGAGAAAAATTAATTTGAAAACATTTTGGTATTTTAAAAATGATTTTTGTTGGATTTTATTAGACCAGTAGCACTGTTTGATTTATTAAAATTTGTGTGTATTTTATTAAATGCTAGAAAAATGTTCATGTTGTAGATTTTCTTTTTCTGAAAATTTTGATATATAATATGCCTATATTATTTTTTATTTCATTTTATTTTTGCTTATTTTCTTGTCTGCGAAAATGTTAAAAAAAAACTTCCCTCCGCCGAACTGGGCCGGCCCAGCCCAGCGCGCCGCCCCGCTCACCCCGCGCGACCAGGCGGGAGTCCGCCGCCGCCACGGTTCGCCGGAGCCGTCTCCTCGCCGGACTCCTCCTCTGCCCCTTCTCCAAGCCTCGTGCAGCTCCCCTCCCCTATAAAGCCGCCGTCGCCGCCCGGCTTCTCTCTCCTCTTCCCCGCCTCTCGCCGCGCCTCCCGCATCCGGCCGAAGCCGCGCCACCGCCGCCCGCTGCACTTTGCCGCTACCGTCGCCGCCACCCACGCCGCACCGCGTTGCCACCGCCGCCGCCTGCTGCTGCCGGCTCGCCGCTCCGCCCCGCGCCGCTCCCCACCGTCGCCCGCGCTGCCGCCCCGCTCGCCGTCGATCTGCCGTCCTCGCCGGACTCCAACCGCCGCGGAAAAAAAAACCGCCCCCGGCGTCGAAACAACGGTGAACCGGTAATAATTCCGCCCGGTTCGCCGGTTTATTTTAGGGTTCGGTTTTCATAAAAAAAATGGTTTAGTTTTTTTAGTTAGATCTATTTAGAGAACGTTCTCTGTTTAAGAACTAGTTAGCGAACGTTCACTTTTTAGCCTTTTTCTTTTTCTGTTAGTTTTAGACAGGGACCTCTTTGTAGTATTTCTTTTACAGATTAGTCCCTCTGCTTCAAACCTCTATAACTTTTTACTCGTTAGTCCAAATCCAACGAAACCAACGCCCACATCTTCGTTATGATCCCCTCTATCCATAATCCAACTCAAACATGTTTTTGAAAAGTTTAAAATTTGAATTAGATCAGATTTGAATTCAAACTTCGTTTGATCATAACTTGAGTTCCGTAGCTCCGTTTGAGTTGATTCTTTTTGCAAATCGAAGCTCTTGACCTAAACATTTCTAATAAGGCCAAATTCACATAATTTTGGTACTGTTAGAAATTGTTTTATGCTGCAAGAGTTATTCTTGGTTTTGAAGTTTTCCCGAACCGCCCTCTTCGTTCTTTCTGATCTTTTGAGTGATTGCTTATGTGTGGTTACTATTGCTTGATTACGATAGATTGATCGGAGTGTGACGAGTAGAGCTATCAAGATTTTTGAGTGCGAATCATCTTCATCAACATTGCAGGCAAGTTCACACTTTGATCATATCTTTTCTACTACCGAGTTTTTATTGCATTAGATCCATCCTCAAACATTGCATGATTAGGATCTAATTAAATTGTGGGATGGGAAGTAGATGAGGTAGTACCTATTACCTGTTTATTATGAAACCTTTGGGAGTTACTTCTACGTTTGCTTATTATGCCATGCTATGCTAGTAGACGTGGATTGGGTGAGTGATATCCATGACAGATGTGAGTTTGATAATTTTAATGGTTTATTTAAGGTGGGAACTTAAATACACATCTGGGTGGATTGAGGCACCTAGTTTCTATCAGGACTTGCCTGTTTTTCTTTTGGACCGCCACCCAGGCTCAAAGGGGTCATGAGATTATTCATACTAGAAACTTCCGTGTGCAGCCACAAGCCATTATGGGCTCTGGCATAGTTGATTAAGTTGTGCGAACTCTTACAGTGGTAGACTAGCAGATGTAGGGGATGTAGGTGGTATGTTCTACCCGATCGTAAGGTGCTAGCGCTTCCGAAAGACTATGTCTCGGTCATCCGTTTCTCAAACACCATGTAGTGCGAGAAATCCAACGGAGGCGATCGAGTCTTGTGGGGAAAAGTGCGCAAACCTCTGCAGAGTGTAATAAACTAATCATGGTTAGCCGTGTCCCCGGTTATGGACGTCTTGAGTATCTAGTTCTTGGATTATCCTGTTGATCTCATCATGTTACTTTAAATGAATATTGTTGGGTTTAATGATGATACTTAATTGGGATTGAGAATGCTGTCAACCATTCTCAATGTTCAACAACCACCATGATAGTTAAATAAAATTTATTCCTTTGCAGTAGGAAAAAATTGGCTTTACGCAAAAACTGTAACTTTAGAGCTTTTCCCCCAGCCAAATATGCATGTAGTGATAGCCTTTATTCATCATTCTCTATTGTGTGAATTTGCCAGTACATTCAATGTACTGACCCGTTTTCGGGCTACAACGTCTCATGTTGCAGGTTTCTTACGACGAGTAAGTGATACGTTAGGGTTATGATTTATACACTCAACTTTGCCGTTGGTGTTGATGGGAATCCACAACCTTGTTGCTTCCGCTATATGGATTGAGGTAATAGTATTTACGTTACTTTATACATGTGATTTACCTCTGTTATAAATCCTTCGAGTACTGTGTGTGTCAGCATACCGATCCAGGGATGACACTTAAGCACAGAGACTTGATCCATTTAGGTCAGGTCGCTACACTCGCGGTGGGTATCATTATTTTCTGACCTTCACAGATGATTTGAGCAGATATGTGTATATCTACTTGATGAAACATAAGTATGAAACATTTGAAAAGTTCAAAGAATTTCAGAGTGAAGTGGAAAATCATCATAACAAGAAAATAAAGTTTCTATGATCTGATCACGGAAACAAATATTTGAGTTACGAGTTTGGTCTTCATTTGAAACAATGTGGAATAGTTTCGCAACTCACGCCACCTGGAACACCACAATGTAATGGTGTGTCCGAACGCCATAACCATACTTTATTAGATATGGTGCAATCTATGATGTATCTTACCAAATTACCACTATTGTTTTGGGGTTATGCATTAGAGACAACTGCATTCACGTTAAATAGGGCACTGCCTAAAAATCCGTTGAGATGACACCATATGAACTGTGGTTTAGCAAGAAACCTAAGCTGTTGTTTCTTAAAGTTTGGGGTTGCGATGCTTATGTGAAAAAGTTTCAAACTGATAGGATCAAACCCAAATCGAAGAAGTGCGTCTTCATAGGTACCCAAAAGAAACTGTTGGGTACACCTTCTATCACAGATCCGAAGGCAAGATCTTTGTTGCAAAGAGTGGATCCTTTCTAGAGAAGGAGTTTCTCTCAAAAGAAGTGAGTGGGAGGAAAGTAGAACTTGATGAGGTAATTGTACCTGCTCCCGTATTGTAAAGTAGTTCATCAAAGAAATCAGTTCCGATGATTCCTACACCAATTAGTGAGGAAGCTAATGATGATGATCATGAAAACTTCTGATCAAGTTACTACCAAACCTCATAGGTCAACCAGAGTAGGATCCGCACTAGAGTGGTACGGTAATCATGTTCTGGAGGTCATGTTACTTGACCATGATGAACCTACGAACTATGAGGAAGCGATGAGGAGCCCAAATTCTGCGAAATGGCTTAAGGCCATGAAATCTAAGATGAGATCCATGTATGAGAACAAAGTAT
Source organism: Triticum urartu (assembly GCF_003073215.2). Classification (NCBI taxonomy): domain Eukaryota; kingdom Viridiplantae; phylum Streptophyta; class Magnoliopsida; order Poales; family Poaceae; genus Triticum; species Triticum urartu. The sequence continues at coordinate 349,988,085 of NC_053024.1, read as the reverse complement.
GAACTTTGATTAACTTGCCCGCTGATCGGTGAGCCATTCAGAATAAATGGATCTTCAAGAGGAAGACGGATGCTGATAGTATTGTTACTATCTACAAAGCTCGAATTGTCACAAAAGGATTTCGACAAGTTCAAGGTGTTGACTACGATGAGGTTTTCCCACTTGTAACGATGCTTAAAAGTTTATCTGAGTCATGTTAGCAGTTGCCGCATTTTATGAAATCTGGCAAATGGATATCAAAACTACATTCCTTAATGGATTAATTAAATAAGAGTTGTATATGATGCAACCAGAAGGTTTTGTCAATCCTAAAGATGCTAACAAAGTGTGCAAGCTCCAATGATCCATTTATGGACTGGTGCAAGCATCTCGGAGTTGGAATATACGCTTTGATGAGTTGATCAAAGCATATAGTTTTATACAGACTTGCGGTGAAGTCTGTATTTACAAGAAAGTGAGTGGGAGCACTACAGCCTTTCTGATGAGTATATGTGAATGACATATTGTTGATCGGAAATGATGTAGAATTTTTTGGAAAGCTTAGTTTTCAAAGGAAGACCTCGGTGAAGCTGCTTACATATGAAGCATCAAGATCTATAGATATAGATCAAGACGCTTGATAAGTTCTTTCAATGAGTACATACATTGACAAGTTTTTTGAAGTAGTTCATAATGGAACAGTAAAAAGGAGTTCTTGCCTGATTTGTAAGGTATGAAGTTGAGTAAGACTGAAAACCCGACCACGGCAAAAGATAGAGAGAGAATGAAAGTCATTCCCTATGCCTCAGCCATAGGTTCTATAAAGTACGCCATGCTGTGTTGTGTACCTTGCCATGAGTTAGGTAAGGGGGTATGATAGTGATACATGAGTGGATCACTGGATAGCGGTCAAAGTTATCCTTAGTTTCCTAAGAGGACTAAGGAAATATTTCTCGGTTATGGAGGTGATAAAGAGTTCGTCGTAAAGAGTTACGTCGATACAAGCTTTTACACCAGTCCGGATGACTCCAGGTCTCAATCTGGATACATATTGAAAGTGGGAGCAATTAGCTAGAGTAGCTCCATGAGCATTGTAGACATAGAATGTTTGCAGAATACATATGGCTCTGAATGTAACAAAACCATTGACTATACTTCTCTCACAAGCAAAACATGATCAGACCTTAGTACTCTTTGGGTGTTAATCACATAGCAATGTGAACTAGATTATTGACTCTAGTAAAACCCTTTGGGTATTAGTCACATGGCGATGTGAACTAATCACATGGTGATATGAACTATTGGTGTTGAATCACATGGCGATGTGAACTAGATTATTGACTCTAGTGCAAGTGGGAGACTAAAGGAAATATGCCCTAGAGGCAATAATAAAGTTTTTATTTATATTTCCTTATATCATGATAAATGATTATTATTCATGCTAGAATTGTATTAACCGGAAACTTGATACATGTGTGAATACATAGACAAAACAAAGTGTCCCTAGTATGCCTCTACTAGACTAGCTCGTTAATAAAAGATGGTTAAGTTTCCTGACCATCGACATGTGTTGTCATTTGATGAACGGGATCACATCATTAGGAGAATGATGTGATGGACAAGACCCATCTGTTAGCTTAGCATAATGATCGTTTAGTTTATTGCTATTGCTTTCTTCATGACTTATACATGTTCCTATGACTATGTGATTATGCAACTCCCGAATACCGGATGAACACTTAGTGTGCTATCAAACGTCACAACGTAATTGGGTGATTATAAAGATGCTCTACAGGTGTCTCCGATGGTGTTTGTTGAGTTGGATTAGGATTTGTCACTCCATGTATCAGAGAGATATCTCCGGGCCCTCTCGGTAATGATCATCACTATAAAGCCTTGCAAGCAATGTGACTGATGAGTTAGTTGCGGGATGATGCATTACAGAACGAGTAAAGAGACTTGCTGGTAACGAGATTGAACTAGTGATACGTCTCCAACGTATCTATAATTTTTGATTGTTTCATGCTATTATATTATCTGTTTTGGATGTTAATGGGCTTTATTTTACACTTTTATATTATTTTTGGGACTAACCTATTAACCGGAGGCCTAGCCCAAATTGCTATTTTTTGCCTATTTTAGTGTTTCGCCGAAAAGGAATATCAAATGGAGTCCAAATGGAATGAAACCTTCGGGAACGTTATTTTTGGAACAAACGTGATCCAGGAGACTTGGAGTGGACGTCAAGAAACAATCGAGGAGGCCACGAGGCCGGGGGGTGCGCCCACCCCCCTAGGCACGCCCTCCAGCCTCGTGGGCCCCTCATTGCTCCACCGACCTACTTCTTCCTCCTATATATATCTACGTACCCTGAGAACATCCAAGAGCACCACAAAAACCTAATTCCACCACCGCAACCTTCTGTACCCAAGAGATCCCATCTTGGGGCCTTTTTTGGAGCTCCGCCGGAGGGGGCATTGATCACGGAGGGCCTCTACATCAAATCCATGGCCTCTCCGGTGATGTGAGAGTAGTTTACTTCAGACCTTCGGGTCCATAGCTAGTAGCTAGATGGCTTCTTATCGCTCTATGGATCTCAATACAAAGTTCTCCTCGATTCTCTTGGAGATCTATTCGATGTATTCTTGTTTTGCAGTGTGTTTGTCAAGATCAAATGAATTGTGGGTTTATGTTCAAGTCTATCTATGAACGTCAAAACATGACTGGGTGATTATAAAGATGCTCTATAGGTGTCTCCGATGGTGTTTGTTGAGTTGTCATAGATCGAGATTAGGATTTGTCACTCCGTGTATCGGAGAGGTATCTCTGGGCCCTCTCGGTAATGACCATCACTATAAAGCCTTGCAAGCAATGTGACTACTGAGTTAGTTGCGGGTGTCGGTGTAAATACCGGCGGATCTCGGGTAGGGGGTCCCAAACTATGCGTCTAAGGTCGATGGTAGCAGGAGACAGGGGACACAATGTTTACCCAGGTTCGGGCCCTCTCTATGGAGGTAATACCCTACTTCCTTCTTGATTGATCTTGATGAATATGAGTATTACAAGAGTTGATCTACCACGAGATCGTAATGGCTAAACCCTAGAAGTCTAGCCTGTATGACTATGATTATGATTATTCTCTATGGACTTAGCCCTCCAGTTTATATAGGCACCGGAGCGATCTAGGGTTACACAAAGTCGGTTACAGAAAAGGGAAATCTTCATATTTGGTCTCCAAGCTTGCCTTCCACGCTAAGGAGAGCCCCATCCGGACATGGGTAGAGTCTTCGATCTTCGTATCTTCACAGCCCAACAGTCCGGCCCATGGCTAACAGGCCGGACGCCCGAGGACCTCTTAGTCCAGGACTTCCTCAGTAGCCTCCGAACCAGACTTCAATGACAAGGTGTCCGGCGCGTAGATTGTCTCCAGCATTGCAAGGCGGGTTCTTCCTCCGATGACTTCAAAGTGATGTACTCGACCTCACATTTAATGTCGTACCCCTTGGCTTCTGTCTATCAACAACTTCAATTTCCACATGTCGAGCGAAGGCGAGAGGTCAGGGCGTTTTTATGCATAACACCTCGGCCATGCAAGGAGGAGTGTCTATTTAAAGAGATCGGATCTCAGATTCATTCAGCACCACACGGAAAAATCCTTTGAGCACGCTAGGAAAGTCTGTTCCAATATGGCTGACGCTCCTAGCTCTTCATCCCGCCCTGGTGTTCCCGAAAAAGGCGAATGGGAGAGGTGTTCCGTATCCCACAGTCAGCCGGTGAAGCTGCAAACACAGGGATTCCTTCCCCTCGCAGACCTAGTCCGTGTTCGAGCTGGATTGACCTCCTTCAATGGCAGGGTTCAGGCTGAAAATTTCCCCAATCCATCTAGGGGGAACAAGTGTGCTTCGTTTCTTATCTGCTAAGAGGTGTCGGGTTTCCAATTCACCCGTCCCTCCGAGGGCTTCTAGAGTAATACGGCCTCCAACTTGCTACCTCTTGAGCACTGCCTTGGTTTTCCCTTGAAGAGGAAAGGGTGATGCAGTAAAGCAGCGTAAGTATTTCCCTCAGTTTTTGAGAAGCAAGGTATCAATCCAGTAGGAGACCACGCGCGAGTCACCTCGTACCTACACAAACAAATAAGAACCTCACAACCAATGCGATAAAGGGGTTGTCAATCCCTTCACGGCCACTTGCAAGAGTGAGATCTAATAGAGATAATAATAATAAGATAAATAATTTTGGTATTTTTATGATGTAGATTGAAAGTAAAGATTGCAAAATAAAATAGATGGGAAACTTATATGATGGAAAATCGACCTGGGGCCATAGGTTCACTAGTGGCTCTCTCAAGATAGCATTAAGTATTACGGTGGGTGAACAAATTACTTTCGATCAATTGATAGAAAGCGAATAATTATGAGAATATCTAGGATGATTCATGTATATTAGGCATCACGTCCGTGACAAGTAGACCGACTCCTGCTTGCATCTACTACTATTACTCCACACATCGACCGCTATCCAGCATGCATCTAGAGTATTAAGTTCATAAGAACAGAGTAACGCCTTAGGTAGGATTACATGATGTAGAGGGATAAAATCAAGCAATATGATATAAACCCTATCTTTTTATCCTCTATGGCAACAATACAATACGTGTCATTTCCCTTTCTGTCACTGGGATCAAGCACCGCAAGATTGAACCCAAAGCTAAACACTTCTCCCATTGTAAGAAAGATCAATCTAGTAGGCCAAACCAAACTGATAATTCGAAGAGACTTGCCAAAGATAAACCAATCATACAATAAAGAATTCAGAGAAGATTTCAAATATTGTTCATAGATTAAACTTGATCATTAAACCCACAATTCATCGGATCTCGACAAACAAACCACAAAAGAAGATTACATCGAATAGATCTCCAAGAGAATCGAGGAGAACTTTGTATTGAGATCCAAAGAGAGAGAAGAAGCCATCTAGCTACTAGCTATGGACCCCCGAAGGTTTGAAGTAAACTACTCACACATCATTGGAGGGACCATGGAATTGATTGTTAGAGGCCCTCCGTGATCAATTGCCCCCTCCGGCGGAGCTCCGGGAAAGGCCCCAAGATGGGAATCTCTTGGGTTACAGAAGGGTTGCAGACGGTGGTGGAATTAGGTTTCGTGGTGCCTCCTGATGTTCGGGGGTACGTAGATATATATATGGAGAAGAAGTAGAGTCGTGGAGCAACCGAGGGGCCCACGAGGGTGAAGGGCGCCGCCAGGGGGGTAGGCACGCCCCCTTCCTCATGGCCTCCTCGATTGTTTCTTGATGTCTACTCCAAGTCCCCCAGGATCACGTTTGTTCCAAAAATCACGCTCGAAGGTTTCATTCCGTCTGGACTCCGTTTGATAATCATTTTCTACGAAACACTAAAATAGGCCAAAAAAACATCAATTTGGGCTTGCCTCCCGGTTAATAGGTTAGTCCCAAAAATAATATAAAGAGTTGGTAAAATAAAGCCCATTAACATCCAAAACAGATAATATAATAGCATGGAACAATCAAAAATTATAGATACATTGGAGATGTACTTAACTCCTGCCTCCATCCTGCATATCGCGGGCTACGTTGCTCTTTGTGAGCTGTTCCTGGGTTGTGAGGCCCACTTTGAATTGTGGAGAAAGTTATTCTGTCTTGTCCCGCGCAACCACGGGGGGTCAGTATTTGAAGTAGGCGGAGCCGAAATATGGCGCATCGCTGAGACCGGATATCTGTCCGGCACACCAAGGAAGGCATCCGAAGAATGGCCCTCTGAATGGTTCTATATCGAGGACGTCACACTTCCAGACCCAGTTCAGAGGGGTATTCCTGAGTTCACAAGCGCTCCTTTGAAGAAACGCCACAGCTGGCGCCCTCGGAGCCTCGAGGAGGAAGATAGTGCGGAAGTTCGTCAACTCACGAGCAAGATAAGGACGCTTGCTTAGTCCGGATTATCAATAGTCAAAGTAATGGCGAATTCCATAGTACGGGGGGTTCAACCACTTCAATACAGAGGTATCCCCATGTGGCACTACAACGGGGAAGATGACACCTCCCGCTGCGGTCAGAAGGGTCCGGATACCCCCGCCGCTTTGGCCAAAATATTGGCCGAACTGTTCAAAGGGTAGGAAGAGGAATTTCTGCGTATTAAACACAGAGACGGATTTTCCATGTACAATCCTCCTAGGTGGGTAAGCCCCAACTCCTCCGTCCTTACTTACTCCACTCCCTGAGCTACTTTCAATGAGTGTTAATCCATCCATTTATAACAGCAATGGCGAAAGATTTTGGAAGGGCTTCACAGCCCCACCCCGCAGCTCGAGGGCCACAATAGGGACCTTGACCCTGGATTTGAAGAGGATCCGGATATATTTGTGGTGATCGAGGACGGGGTGTTTTACTAGGCGAGCTACGATGGCATAGAAGTGGCTATCACCGCAGATTATCCCGGCGTTCTCCCTGCTTCACACGTAAGTAATCATGAGACATCTCATCCGAAAGAGTTCTATTATTCTGCCTCACCCACCGCACTATCCTGTGCTTAAAAGGGGAGGTGTTCGGCGCGCCATGCTGCCCCAGGGGCATCTCCAAAGAGTGCGGCCCCTACGCCGTGCAAGCCTTCGAAGAGGAAGGAAAATGAAGACACGACTGAGCCTTCATCAAAGAGGTATGGATTTGCAAATATGCACCTTGGCAGTCACATCCAGCTGTGACCTTTCTGTTTGTCCTGTATCGGGAAAAGAGTGTGCCAGACTATGTCCGGGGGTCCGGCCGGTCCTACTTCCCGCAGCCAGGATCTAGATCCTGCCGTAAAGACGAGGGCTGATACGGGGGTAACACCTGATTGTCCTCCAGCCAAGGATTCAGATGATGTATCCATCACCAACTCGGAAGTGGAGAGTGCCATGAATCATCGGCGCCGAAGGGCCGTTTTACAAGACCCCGGCTTTTTAGAAGATTCGTTTAATGCCTTCAGCTCGGCTGACGCATAGATCCGATCTGCTCGAGATGGGCTTAACAGAGCCACAAAGAAGCATTTAAAAGATGTGCGGGTAAGTTTACTTTGTCCGCATATGATAACCATATGCCAGTAGCCCTCGAGACTTGAAGCAGTTGGTACAACTGATTTAAGTATCGTTGTATAAGCAAGTTCTTACGGAGAAGAACGACCTGCTAGCCCAAGAGCTAGAAAAGTGTCAGACACAGCTAACTGCTGCCAATGCCGAACTGGAGAAATCCAAGAAGGCGTCTCCTGGTAATGTTCCCCTCCATCAAGGAAACATAATGGTATACCCATAATGCTAAGCTGGTTGTTCACCTCTTATTAGGATCATTAGATCAACTGCAAGAACAACTGAAAGCTGCTCAAGGTGGAGAACGAGAAGCCAAAAAACTGCTAGCCGCGGGCGAGCGTGTGCTAACAAAAGTCATGATGGAGAAAAACAAGCTCCAGGATTGGAATACCCGACTGGGTGAGGAACGAAAAGGTGTACGGGCCCAACTGGTTGACTCCGTAAAGGAGAATAAAAGGCTGCGAGGCAGCATATTCAGTATGTGGTTGAACTTACCTTCAATTAACTCGGAGGTGGAGGGGACCGACAGAATTATTGTCTACAGGTATGCTGACCAGTCGTCCCGAAGAGGAGATGTCCGGATTCTCGGGCGATCTGCTACAAGAGCTGTCGCAAGTGCACGAGCAGGCTTGGTAGGCGATGCGAAGTGTTGCCAAGGCCTTATGGACATCCGCCTCCCCTCCAGGAAAGATGGAGGAGCTTATACAACTGTTCAAGGGAGTGCGGCGGTGCTTTCGATTGTGGAAGATATCGGCCTACCGGGAAGGTGCACGGGAAGCCTGGGCCATGGAGAAAATGCGGTATACCAAGCTTGATCCGAATCATATGGCTTGGGTCGGACCTCTAGGGTCAGATGGAAAAGAAGTTCCCGTTAATTTGGTATATGACCAAGTAGAAATAGCTGCCAAGTATTCCCAGCAGGATTGTAAGTTAGACAGCCTACTGGACGGTATAGAGGAGGAAATTTTTGAGTCGAAATGACTATGTACCTTCCTTGGCGTATGTAACTCTAGCTGAATTGTAAAACGATTGTCATGGCAGACCTTTTCGCTTCGACCTCTGGACTCGAACGTGTGGAGTGTTTCCGAATACCTGAGCGGTAGAATAGACCGGGGTATGCGTGGAAACAAGCCATAGGGGTCATAGTTGCTTGAAAAGACAAGTTGTATCTGACTAGTTATGTTATATTAAATTATGATTGTAAGAAACATCTTTCAGAGAGAATAGTTCCGTTAAGGGTTCCTTTCCTTGGGTGTGCTTGCGTGTAATGTGCATGTCCGAACTGTGAGTGAAAAATCGCAGTATATGTAACTTCTGGGGGTTCACAATGGAGTGAATGCAGAAACATCTTTAATTCACCGACCGAATATTCCCTTAAGAACGCTAGCTTTCGGCTTCACCCAGTCTGAGGTACACATCCGGATGACCCAACAGTAACAATCGCAGAGGTGCTCCCTTTATGCCCTAGCCGAATTAACGGGAATGTAGGGCATAAGAACAGGAGCCAGGCAACCCAGCTTGGCCAAAACTTAAGTCATATCGATGCATATAATGGCGAAGAAAAGGTACATATAGAAAAAACGCATATGTGATGAGCTTGATGCTCCGAAAATAGCAAGCTTCTGTCCAAGAAGCCTCCAAGTATAATGGACATACATATTTGAAGATGTATGCGTCAGGGGTGCATGGTCTAGCCGCACAAAAGCTTTAAGGCTAAAGAGAAAAAACAAAAAGAGAAAAAAATGATGAAAACAACAGGGGGAAGGAGACGAACACAGAGTTCGGCGCTAGGCATAGAATCGTCGAAGTCTGGCCGCGTTCCAGGGGTTCGGCTCTAAGCGATTGTCTGACGCATCGCGCAGGCGGTACGCTCCTCTGGTGAGAACTTCGTCAATGATGAAGGGACCCTCCCACTTGGGCTTGAGTTTGTCCTTTTTCGTCTCCGGCAGGCGTAGAACGAGTTCGCCAACATTGTAAGTCTTGGCCCGCACTTCTCTGCTTTAATACCCGCGAGCCTGCTTTTGATAAAATGCGGAATGGGCTATTGCGATGTTGCGCTCTTCCTCCAGAGCATCTAAGCTGTCTTGTGGATCAAGCTCGGCCTCTCTCTCTTCGTACACGCGCACTCGAGGTGAGTCATGAATAATGTCGCAGGGTAACACTGCCTCTGCACCGTACACCATGAAGAAAGGTGTATATCCGGTAGTACGATTGGGCGTGGTCCACAGCCCCCAGAGTACGGAGTCGAGCTCCTCAACCCAGTGCTTGTCTGATTCTTTCCAAGACCGCACTAGTCTAGGCTTGATGCCGCTCATAATAAGACCATTGGCTCGTTCGACTTGACTGTTTGTTTGCGGATGATAGACAGAGGCGTAATCGAGTTTGATGCCCAGATTAGCGCACCAGGTTTTCACCTCATCGACTATGAAATTGGAGCTGTTATCGGTGATGATGCTGTGTGGAACACCATAACAATGTACAACACTGGATATGAATTCTACCACCGGTCCGGACTCGGCCGTTTTAACTGGTTTGGCCTCTATCCACTTGGTGAATTTATCCACCATTACCAGCAGATACTTTTTCTTATGGCTTCCTCTTTTAAGGGGTCCGACCATATCGATCCCCCAGACCGCAAAAGGCCAAGTGATGGGGATTGTTTGTAAGGCGGTGGGCGGCATATGGCTTTGGTTGGCGAAGAGTTGGCATCCGATGCAACATTGGACAAGGTCCTGTGCATCTGCTCGGGCCGCCGACCAATAAAAACCTGTATGGAAGGCCTTGCTAACAAGGGCCCGAGCTGCGGTGTGGTGCCCGCTGAGATCGGCATGAATTTCAGCCAGGAGCCGCCGCCCTCTTCCTCGGAGATACATCTTTGAAGGACTCCGGCAGCGCTTTTCTTGTAGAGCTCTCCTTCGTGAACCTTATAGGCCTTCAAACATCAGACAATGCGGCAGGCCTCATTCTGATCCTCAGGGAGTTCCTTCCTATTAAGGTAGGCCAAGAAGGGTTCGGTCCATGGGGCAATGACTGCCATAATGAGATGGGCCGACTGTGTTATTTCGGTGGCTAAGCCCCCGATGATATCGATGTGTTCGGAATTTGGGGTTGTGTTCGGATCCGGACTGGTGTTGTGATGTCTACTACACAATCTTCTTGTTGTAGATGTTGTTGGGCCTCCAAGTGCAGAGGTTTGTAAGACAGTAGCAAATTTCCCTCAAGTGGATGACCTAAGGTTTATCAATCCGTGGGAGGCGTAGCATGAATATGCTCTATCTCAAACAACCCTGCAACCAAATAACAAAGAGTCTCTTATGTCCCCAACACACCCAATACAATGGTAAATTGTATAGGTGCACTAGTTCGGTGAAGAGATGGTGATACAAGTGCAATATGGATAGTAGATAAAAGTTTTTGTAATCTGAAAATATAAAAACAACAATGTACCAAGTGGTAAAAGTGAGCGTAAATGGTATTGCAATGCTAGGAAACAAGGCCTAGGGTTCATACTTTCACTAGTGCAAGTCCTCTCAACAATAATAACATAATTGGATCATATAACTATCCATCAACTTGCAATAAAGAGTCACTCCAAAGTCACTAATAGCGGAGAACAAACGAAGAGATTATTGTAGGGTATGAAACCACCTCAAAGTTATTCTTTCCAATCAATCCATTCGGCTATTCCTATAAGTGTCACAAACAGCCCTAGAGTTCGTAGTAAAATAACACCTTAAGATGCAAATCAACCAAAACCCTAATGTCACCTAGATACTCCAATGTCACCTCAAGTATCCATGGGTATGATTATACGATGTGCATGACACAATCTCATATTCATCTATTCAAACCAACACAAAGTACTTCAAAGAGTGCCCCAAAGTTTCTACCGGAGAGTCAAGACGAAAATGTGTGCCAACCCCTATGCATAAGTTCACGAGGTCACGGAACTCGCAAGTTGATCACCAAAAAAAACATCAAGTGGATCACGTGATATCCCATTGTCACCATACATAAGCACATGCAAGACATACATCAAGTGTTCTCAAATACTTAAAGACTCAGTCCGATAAGATAACTTCAAAGGGAAAACTCAATTCATCACAAGAGAGTAGAGGGCGAGAAACATCATAAGATCCAACTATAATAGCAAAGCTCGCGATACATCAAGATCGTACCACCTCAAGAACACGAGAGAGAGAGAGAGAGATCAAACACATAGCTACTGGTACATACCCTCAGCCCCGAGGGTGAACTACTCCCTCCTTGTCATGGAGAGCGCCGGGATGATGAAGATGGCCACCAGAGAGGGATTCCCCCCTCCGACAGGGTGCCAGAACAGGTCAAGATTGGTTTTCGGTGGCTACGGAGGCTTCTGGCGGCGGAACTCCCGATCTATTCCGCTTCCCGATGTTTTTAGGGTAATTGGACATATATAGGCGAAAGAAGTAGGTCAGGGGAGCCACGAGGGGCCCATGAGGGTGGTTGGCGCGCCCAGGGGGGCAGGCGCACCTCCTTGCCTCGTGGGCACCTCGAAGCTTCCCTGACGTCTACTCCAAGTCTCCTGGATTGCTTCCGTTCCAAAAATAACTCTCCTGAAGGTTTCATTCCGTTTAGACTCCGTTTGATATTCCTTTTCTTCGAAACACTGAAATAGGCAAGAAAACAACAATTTGGGCTGGGCATCCAGTTAATAGGTTAGTCCCAAAAATAATATAAAAGTGTATAAAAAGCCCATAAACATCCAAAATAGATAATATAATAGCATGGACCAATCAGAAATTATAGATACGTTGGAGACGTATCAGCATCCCCAAGCTTAATTCTTGCTCGTCCACGAGTAGGTAAATGATAAAAATACTCCAAGTATGCTAATCAAGCAATTATGTCTTATCAAAATACCATAGCCAAAGAAAACTTATCCCTACAAAGTCATATAGTTTGGCCATGCTTCATTTTCGTCACACAAAATGCTCTCATCATGCACAACCCCGATGTCAAGCCAAGCAATTGTTTCATACTTAGCCTTTTCAAACTCTTTCAACTTTTACACAATATATGAGCGCGAGCCATGGACATAACACTATGGATGGAATAGAATATGATGATTGAGGTTGTGTGAGAAGAAAAAAGGGATAAAGTCTCACATTGACGCGGATAATCAATGGGCTATGTAGATGCCCACCGATTGATGTCAATGCAAGGAGTAGGGATTGCCATGCAACGGATGCACTGGAGCTATAAATATATGAAAGCTCATCAAAGAAACTAAGTGGGTGTGCATCCAACTTGCTTGCTCACGAAGACCTAGGGCATTTGAGGAAACCCATCATTGGAATATACAAGACAAGTTCTATAATAAAAAAATTCCCACTAGTATATGAAAGTGACAAAATAAAAGACTCTCTATCATGAAGATCATGGTGCTACTTTGAATCACAAGTGTGGACAAAGGATAGTAACATTGTCCCTTCTCTCTTTTTCTCTCTTTTATTTATTATTATTTTATTTTTTTATTTGGGCCTTTTTTTCTTTTGGCCTCTTTTCATTTTTTTCCTCTAGAGTCTCATCCCGACTTGTGGGGGAATCATAGTCTCCATCATCCTTTCCTCACATGGGACAATGCTCTAATGATGATCATCACACTTCTATTTTCTTACAACTCAAGAATTACAACTCGATACTTAGAACAAAATGACTCTATGTGAATGCCTCCAGTGGTGTACCGGGATTGCGATGAATCAAGAGTGACATGTATGAAAAAAATTATGAACGGTGGCTTTGCCACAAATACGATGTCAACTACATGATCATGCAAAGCAATATGACAATGATGATGCGTGTCATAATAGATGGAACGGTGGAAAGTTGCATGGCAATATATCTCGGAATGGCTATGGAAATGTCATAATAGGTAGGTATGGTGGCTGTTTTGAGGAAGATATAAGGAGTCTTATGTGTGATAGAGCGTATCATATCACGGGGTTTGCATGCACCGACGAAGTTTGCACCAACTCTCAAGGTGAGAAAGGGCAATGCACGGTACCGAAGAGGCTAGCAATGGTGGAAGGGTGAGAGTGCGTATAATCCATGGACTCAACATTAGTCATAAAGAACTCACATACTTATTGCAAAAATATACAAGTCATCAAAACCAAGCACTACGCGCATGCTCCTAGGGGGATAGATTGGTAGGAAAATACCATCGCTCGTCCCCGACCGCCACTCATAAGTAAAGCAATCAAAGAACACCCCATGCTTCAAATTTGTCACATAGCGTTTATCATACGTGCATGCTACGGGACTTGCCAACTTCAACACAAGTATTAATCAATTTCACAATTACGCAACTAGCACACCTCTAATATTACCACCTTTATATCTCAAAACCATCTATCAAGCATCCAACTCCTCTTAGCATTTAAAATTTATAGCCAAAGTGAATTACCATGCTGTTCTAAAGACTCTCAAAATAATATAAGTGAAGCATGAGATTTCAACAATTTCTTCAAAATAAACCCACCGCCGTGCTCTAAAAAGATATAAGTGAATCACTAGAGCAAATGACAAACTACTCCAAAAGATATAAGTGAAGATCAATGAGTAGTCGAATAATTATGCAACCATGTGAAGACTCTCTAACATTTAAGAATTTAAGATGTTGATATTTTATTCAAACAGCAAGCAAAACAAAATAAAATAAAATGACGCTCCAAGCAAAACACATATCATGTGGCGAATAAAAATATAGCTCCAAGTAAAGTTACCGATGAACGAAGACGAAAGAGGGGATGCCATCCGGGGCATCCCCAAGCTTAGGATCTTGGTTGTCCTTGAATATTACCTTGGGGTGCCTTGGGAATCCCCAACCTTAGGCTCTTTCCACTCCTTATTCCATAGTCCATCAAATCTTTACCCAAAACTTGAAAACTTCACAACACAAAACTTAACAGAAAGCTCGTAAGCTCCGTTAAGGAAAGAAAGAAAAAACACCACTTCAAGGTACTGTAATGAACTCATTCTTTATTTATATTGGTGTTAAACCTACTGTATTCCAACTTCTCTATGGTTTATAAACTCTTTTACTAGCCATAGATTCATCAAAATAAGCAAACAACACATGAAAAACAGAATCTGTCAAAAACAGAATAGTCTGTAGTAATATGTAACTAACGCAAATTTCTGGAACCCCAAAAATTCTAAAATAAATTGCTAGACGTGAGGAATTTATCTATTAATCATCTTCAAAAATAATTAACTAAATATAAATCTCCAATAAAAAATGGCAGCAATTCTCGTGGGCGCTAAAGTTTCTGTTTTTTACAGCAAGATCAACAAGACTTTCCCCAAGTCTTCCCAACGGTTCTACTTGGCACAAACACTAATTAAAACATAAATACTCTATCATAACAGAGTCTAGAGAAATTATTTATTGCTAAAAAGGAGCAAAAATCAAGGAACAAAAATAAAGTTGGGTTGTCTCCCAACAAGCGCTATCGTTTAACGCCCCTAGCTAGGCATGATGATTTCAATGATGCTCACATAAAAGATAATAATTGAAATATAAAGAGAACATCATGAAGAATATGACTAGAACATTTAAGTCTAACCCTCCTCCTATGCATAGGGATTTTTGTGAGCAAACAACTTATGAGAACAATAATCAACTAGCATAGGAAGGCAAAACAAGCATAACTTTAAAACTTTAAGCACATAGAGAGGAAACTTGATATTATTGCAATTCCTACAAGCATATATTCCTCCCTCATAATAATTTTCAGTAGCATAATGAATGAATTCAACAATATAACCATCACATACAACATTATTTTCGTGATCTATAAGCATAGAAAATTTACTACTCTCCACATAAGCAAAATTCTTCTCATTCGGAATAGTGGGAGTATCATAAGAAACTCGAATACTATAAATTGTTTCCACATTAAAGGAGTAATGTTCAGAAAAAGGGTAATCATAATCATGACAAGCTTTATAAATATAATCATCTATATTTTTTATAGCATAAGTATCTTCACAATAATCATCATAAGTAGCAACTTTGTTCTCATCATAATCAATTGAAACCTCTTCCAAGATAGTGGAATCATTACTAAATAAAGTCATGACCTCTCCAAATCCACTTTCATAATTGTCACAATAAGATTCAACATCGTCCAAAATAGTGGGATCATTACTTCCTAAAGTTGACACTCTTACAAACCCTCTTTCATCAATATAATCATCATAAGTAGGAGGCATTCTATCATCATAATAAATTTGCATACCAAAACTTGGGAGACTAAACATATCATCTTCATTAAACATAGCATCCCCAAGCCTTGGGACAAAAATTAATTGCAGCAAATATATTCTCAAACTTGTCATTCTCATCAAACATAGCATCCCCAAGCTTGGGCCTTTTCATATCATAAGCATAATCACTCTCATCATTAATAGTATGGATAGCACCAATAGTATAACAATTATCATCATCACAATGAGTAATAGGAGCAACATTATTTGGGAGGGATACATATTTACCTTTGCTTCTCCGTATTTTCTTTTTCTTCTTCACATCATGTGTGGGTTTTATCCTCTTCTCGGAGCTCCTTATTAATGAGATTGGTTGAATAGGAGGCTCCTCCTCATTACCTGATTCATCATAAGAAATAATAGGAGGATATTGGGAAGTATCTCCCCTTTCATTAGTATTCTCTTCATCTTCTATTTGTTTTCTTTTCTTTATGTAATTGGCAATATAAGGATTTTCAATGCAATTCACCGCACAATACATAAAAATTTCTTCTAGATCAATATTGAGGAATTTCTCAAGGTTATATTCTGGAATATGCTTAGTTATACGTTTCATTTCTTCATAACCCAAAAGAAAACTAAGTTCATTATGATGTGCAAGGGAAATAAAATCATCACAATTTTTGGACACGATACGATCATGAAACAATTTGCACTTGAGATTTAAATGACCATGTTCATTGCAAAGTTCACAACTATGGTGAAGAAATTTTAAATTTTCAGCACAAACATCTAGCCTTTCTTGCAACCATTTAGTTTCCAAATACTTATGCCTCTTGCAAAATCTATTTTCCCTAGTTGGTGTGTACTTGCAGGCTCTATATATTCCATAAAAGTTGACATGCTTATAAGAGACATTTTCATCATGACTAGTGCAATCATCATTAGTACTATGGATATTCAAGGAGTTCATACTAACAACATTGCAATCATGCTCATTATTCAAAGATTTAGTGCCAAACATTTTATAGACTTCTTCTTCTAGCATTTGAGCACAATTTTCCTTTCCATCATTCTCACGAAAGACATTAAAAAGATGAAGCATATGAAGCAAACTCAATTCCATTTTTTTGTAGTTTTCTTTTATAAACTAAACTAGTGCTAAAACAAGAAACAAAAAAGATTTGATTGCAAGATCTAAAGATATAACTTCAAGCGCTAACCTCCCCGGCAACAGCGCCAGAAAAGAGCTTGATGTCTACTACACAACCTTCTTCTTGTAGACGTTGCTGGGCCTCCAAGTGCAGAGGTTTGTAGGACAGTAGCAAATTTCCCTCAAGTGGATGACCTAAGAGTTTATCAATCCGTGGGAGGCGTAGGATGAAGATGCTCTCTCTCAAACAACCCTGCAACCAAATAACAAAGAGTCTCTTGTGTCCCCAACACACCCAATACAATGGTAAATTGTATAGGTGCACTAGTTTGGCGAAGACATGGTGATACAAGTGCAATATGGATAGTAGATAAAGGTTTTTGTAATATGAAAATATAAAAACAGCAAGGTAGCAAGTGGTAAAAGTGAGCGTAAACGGTATTGCAATGCTAGGAAACAAGGCCTAGGGTTCATACTTTCACTAGTTCAAGTCCTATCAACAATAATAACATAATTGGATCATATAACTATCCCTCAACATGCAACAAAGAGTCACTCCAAAGTCACTAATAGCGGAGAACAAACGAAGAGATTATTGTAGGGTATGAAACCACCTCAAAGTTATTCTTTCCGATCAATCCGTTGGGCTATTCCTATAAGTGTCACAAACAGCCCTAGAGTTCATAGTAAAATAACACCTTAAGACGCAAATCAACGAAAACCCTAATGTCATCTAGATACTCCAATGTCACCTCAAGTATCCGTGGGTATGATTATATGATATGCATCACACAATCTCATATTCATGTATTCAAACCAACACAAAGTACTTCAAAGAGTGCCCAAAGTTTCTACCGGAGAGTCAAGACAAAAACGTGTGCCAACCCCTATGCATAAGTTCACGAGGTCACGGAACTCGCAAGTTGATCACCAATACATACATCAAGTGGATCACGTGATATCCCATTGTCACCATAGATAAGCACATGCAAGACATACGTCAAGTGTTCTCAAATCCTTAAAGACTCAATCCGATAAGATAACTTCAAAGGGAAAACTCAATTCATCACAAGAGAGTAGAGGGGGAGAAACATCATAAGATCCAACTATAATAGCAAAGCTCGCGATACATCAAGATCGTACCACCTCAAGAACACGAGAGAGAGAGAAAGATCAAACACATAGCTACCGGTACATGCCCTCAGCCTCGAGGGTGAACTACTCCCTCCTCGTCATGGCGAGAGCCGGGATGATGAGGATGGCCACTGGAGAGGGATTCCCCCCTCCGGTAGTATGCCCGAACAGGTCTAGATTGGTTTTCGGTGGCTACGGAGGCTTCTGGCGGCGGAACTCCCGATCTATTCTGCTCTCCGATGTTTTTAGGGTATATGGACATATATAGGCGAAAGAAGTCAGCCAGGGGAGCCACGAGGGGCCCACGAGGGTGGGGGGCGCGCCCAGGGGGCAGGCGTGCCTCCCTGCCTCGTGGACACCTCGAAGCTTCCCCGATGTCTACTCCAAGTCTCCTGGATTGCTTCCGTTCCAAAAATAACTCTCCCGATGGTTTCATTCCGTTTGGACTCCATTTGATATTCATTTTCTTCGAAACACTGAAATAGGCAAGAAAACAACAATTTGGGTTGGGCCTCCGGTTAATAGATTAGTCCCAAAAATAATATAAAAGTGTATAAAAAAGCCCATAAACATCCAAAACAGATAATATAATAGCATGGAACAATCAAAAATTATAGATACGTTGGAGATGTATCATGTTCCGCTCTCCCCTTGCCACACCACGGATGGCTTAAAAAGCCTTTCCAGAAAGATGTTAGGTGGGATGGGGTCGCGCTTGGCGCCGATGCAAGCAAGGATGTCCGCCGCTTGATTACTTTCTCGGGCCACGTGATGAAACTCGAGCCCCTCGAACCGGGCCGACATTTTTAGGACGGCATTACGATAAGCCGCCATCTTCGGATCTTTGGCATCGAAGTCTCCATTTATTTGAGATATTGCCATGTTTGAGTCCCCGCGCACTTCCAGGCATTGTATGCCCATGGAGACAGCCATCCTAAGACCATGTAATAAGGCCTCGTATTCGGCAGCGTTGTTGGAGTCTGTGTATAATATTTGGAGTACGTACTAGACGACGTCTCCAGTGGGGGACGTTAAAATGACGCCCGCTCCTAGCCCTGCCAGCATTTTGGAACAATCAAAATACATAACCTAGTTGGAATATGTGCCGTACTCTTTAGGGAATTCGACCTCTGTCAATTCGGCGACGAAGTCAGCCAGTACTTGGGATTTAATGTCTCGACGCGGTTTGTATGTTATGTCAAATGGAAGGAGCTCAATGGCCCATTTGGCAATCCGGCTCGTGGCATTGCGGTTGTTTATTATGTCATTGAGTGGTACTTCAGAGGCTACCGTGATCGAACAGTCCTGGAAGTACTGTCGTAGCTTTCGAGATGCCATGAAGACCGCATATGCTATCTTTTGATAATGAGGGTACCGGGATTTGCATGGTGTGAGGATAGTGGATACATAGTATACCGGCTTCTGAAGCACAAATTTTTGTCTGTCCTGCTCTCGCTCAACGACGAGCACGGCGCTCACCACCTGGTGTGTTGTCGATATGTATAATAACATGGGTTTGCCGATGTTGGGCGCGGCGAGGATTGGGTTGCTTGCTAGAAGGGTTTTTATTTCTTCCAGTCCGGCCGTTGTTGCATCCGTCCACTCGAAGTGATCGGTGCGCCGTAGAAGGCGATAGAGTGGTAATGCCTTTTCTCCCAATCTGGAGATAAAGCGGCTTAAAGCTGCCTCACAACCGGCATGTTCTTGGACCTTTTTAAGGTCCGTTGGCATAGCCAATTGTGACAAAGCTCAGATTTTGGCTGGATTTGCTTCAATTCCTCTACTGGAAACGATGAAGCCCAGCAGTTTTCCTGCGGGGACGCCAAAAATGCACTTTTCTGGATTGAGCTTGATGTCATACACACAGAGGTTGTCGAATGTGAGGCGTAAATTGTCTATGAGTGTTTCGATGTGCCTAGTTTTGATGACGACGTCGTCCACATATGCTTCAACTGTCTTGCCGATCTATTTCTCCAAGCATGTTTGAATCATGTGTTGGTAGGTGGCGCTGGTGTTTTTGAGCCCGAAGGGCATGGTGTTGAAGCAGAATGGCCCATATGGGGTAATGAGTGATGTTGCGGCTTGATCGAACTCCTTCATTTTAATTTGATGGTATACGGAATATGCGCCGAGGAAGCACAATGAGTCGTGTCCTGCGGTAGCATCAATGATTTGGTTGATGCGGGGGAGGGGGAAGGGATCCTTGGGGCAAGCCTTATTGAGGTCTTTGAAATCGACGCACAGGCGCCAGGATTTGTCCTTCTTTGGTACCATCACCAAGTTTGCCAGCCAGTCCGGGTGTTTTATTTCTCTAATGAATCCGGCCGCAATTAGCTTGGCTAGCTCCTCCCCATAGCTTGACGTTTGGGTTTAGAAAAGCGCCGCAGTGTTTGCTTGACCGGTTTATATCGCCTCAATATATTGAGGCTGTGTTCAGCCAACTTGCGTGGGATTCCTGGCATATCAGAAGGGTGGCCGGCAAATATATCCCAGTTCTCACGCAGGAACTCTCGCAGCGCGACATCAACCGTTGGGTCTAGTTGTGCTCCAATAGATGCTGTCTTCTTGGGGTCCGTTGGATGGACTTGGAATTTGACTATTTCTTCTGCCGGTTTGAAGGAGGTGGATTTGGGTCGTTTGTCAACGATCACATCGTCCCTGTCCACCGTGGAGCATAGTGCGGTTAATTCTTTGGCCGTGAGGGCTTTAGATAATGCCTCAAGGGCCAGAGATGCGGTTTTATTTTTGGCGCGGAGTGCTATGTCCGGATCACTGGCGAGAGTGATTATGCCATTGGGCCCAAGCATCTTAAGCTTCACGTATCCATAATGAGGTACAACTTGGAAGCGTGTAAATGCATCTCGCCCCAAGAGGGCGTGATATCCGCTGTTGAAAGGGGCCACTTGGAAGGTTATCTCTTCGGACCGATAATTCTTCGGCATGCCGAATACCACGTCAAGTGTGATTTTTCCTGCACATGTCAAGTGTACACCGCGCCTCCCGAATGGGAATGATTCCTTGGAAGGTCATGCTGCTTTGCTCGACGCGGCTCATGTCTATTCCCACTTTGTGGAGTGTATCCTCATAGATGAGGTTTAGTTCGCTGCCGCCGTCCATGAGAACCTTGGTGAACCCTGGTGCTCGGACTGTCCTGTATTTTGGCTCGTCGCTGGCATTAAAAGTTATAGCCATGTCGTTCCAAGGGTTTTTTGCTGCGATATTGCAGACTTCTGCGAGTTCACGCAGTGCCCTTTTGTGCCTATTGTTTGAAGCGAATGTCTCAAAGACCGTCAATACTTTGAGGTCATCACCTTTTGGGGGGTGTTGTTCTAGGCTATTCCTGGTGAGGATATCCTCGCCGCTCTTGGCCACTTGCCGGAGTATCCAACATGCTCTAAGGCTGTGGGTTGGTATGTTATCGGTGTTGTGTGTATTTTGCATGGACCATCGAGCCATCCTTCCAGAATGGTTCCGTGCCCCGTAACGGGCTTATATTTCTTTACTATTGGTCCGGGCATGCCATGAGGGTGCGCCCTTTTCGCCTGAACGAGGGGTTGAGTGGGAACCGATGGTTCCCAATGGGCTGCCTGAGTTTTCCAGGTGCTTTCCATTGCGATGTACTTTTGTACGATAGTTGCCAAGTCAGCGAAGTGTAATATGCGACGGCGGTTGATAGCGTTGAGGATTCCTTTGTCCATGCAATTGTTGCGGAACGTTGAGATCGCGTCTTTGTCGCGGCAATCTTTAATCTTGTTTTTGACAAGGAGGAATCTGGCCCAGATGTGGTGGACCGTTTCCTGAGACTGCTGTTGTATGCTCAAGAGAGATCTTATGTATGGGTGAGTGGGTGGATTTAAATCCGAACCCTGACCCAATTTTGGATCCGGAGTCTGAAGACCTTCCGGACTTAGCAGTTCGGGCTCCGGGATATCAACTGATTTTTTGAGCTTATCGTCTGATTCTATGTTCGGAGCACAAGGCGTGTCTTTCTGCCGGTAGGTGCCCGGCTCTTCGAGATCGGAGATCTGAACATAGTTCGTCCTCAATATAGAGGAAGAGTTGTCTTGCTCCTCGACTACCGCTATCTGGTGGGTGATCGGCGGAGTTTTAATTTGTCTCTGGTCGGGTTTAAGCCCAACTCGATCGTAGTCTGTAGCGACCCCCAAGGCGGCAATGCGATCTAGGAGTTCGTTTAAAGATGATAACTCCGTCGGATCCATCCGTTTAGCGTATTCAGAATCAACGCGGAGACGATTTTCAAAGACTCGAGAGGTCATCGTCGGCTTGAGGGCCAAACGGGCGGTCATGATGAAGCCGCCCAGCCGAAGGGTTTGGCTTGGGGTCAGGGCTCCTCCGGAGGTGATATTTTCCTTGACAACAAGGTGAACCATCAATCCTTTTGACGACGGCACAGTGGAACTCTCAATGAAAGCACCAATGTCGGTGTCAAAACCGGCGGATCTCGGGTAGGGGGTCCCAAACTATGCGTCTAAGGTCGATGGTAACAGGAGACAGGGGACACAATGTTTACCCAGGTTCTGGCCCTCTCTATGGAGGTAATACCCTACTTCCTACTTGATTGATCTTGATGAATATGAGTATTACAAGAGTTGATCTACCACGAGATCATAATGGCTACACCCTAGAAGTCTAGCCTGTATGACTATGATTATGATTATTCTCTATGGAGTTAGCCCTCTGGTTTATATAGTCACCGGAGGGATCTAGGGTTACACAAAGTCAGTTATAGAAAAGGAAAATGTTCATATTTGGTCGCCAAGTTTACCTTCCATGCCAAGGAGAGCCCCATCCGGACACGGGTAGAGTCTTCGGTCTTTGTATCTTCACAGCCCAACAGTCCGGCCCATGGCTAACAGGCCCGGTGCCCGAGGACCCCTTAGTCCAGGACTCCCTCAACGGGATGATGCATTGCGGAACAAGTAAAGAGACTTACCGGTAACGAGATTGAAGTAGGTATGAGGATACCGACGATCGAATCTCAGGC
This sequence comes from Triticum urartu, assembly GCF_003073215.2. Taxonomy (NCBI): domain Eukaryota; kingdom Viridiplantae; phylum Streptophyta; class Magnoliopsida; order Poales; family Poaceae; genus Triticum; species Triticum urartu. The sequence goes on along the minus strand of NC_053024.1, from coordinate 349,965,467 downwards.
AAGTAACATACCGATGACAAAGGGAACAACGTATGTTGTTATGCGGTTTGACTGATAAAGATCTTCGTAGAATATGTAGGAGCCAATATGGGCATCCAGGTTCCGCTATTGGTTATTGACCAGAGAGGTGTCTCGGTCATGTCTACATAGTTCTCGAACCCGTAGGGTCCGCATGCTTAAACGTTCGTTGACGATATAATATTATATGAGTTATGTATGTTGGTGACCGAATGTTGTTCGGAGTCCCGGATGAGATCACAGACATGACGAGGAGCTCCAAAATGGCCCGGAGGTAAAGATTCATATATTGTATGATATGGTTAGGCCAAGGGGTCAGGCCCATGCGGCTATAGGTCGGTGCAAAAGATAGCTTTGCGGAGGTCAGAGGCCAAACGCCGGAGACCCTGGCGTCTGGCCCTGGGCCAGACGCCAAGGATTGTGGCGTTTGGTCCTGGAGTCCGAGTGGGACTCTTGACTTTCGGGAAAAACCGACTTTGAGGAGGCTTTTACTCCAAGTTCCGATCCCAGGGCTCAACATATAAATATAGGGGCAGGGCTAGTGTGACGCCCCGAGACCGATGCTCGAGAAGACTTCCATGTGTTCCGGGTTTCGCCGTGTGTTTCATTTGTGCCGCCCTTTTATTTGTGCATTGCATCATGTCATCATGTCATTTCTTTTCTTAGCTCAACTAAATAAATTGCATGGATCTTTGGTCCATTTAAACTGAGGGAATTCACATGGTGATTCTCTTTATAACATATCCTCCCGATATTAGGGAGCTATTATAAATATTTCCATTCTTTTGGAATTCACCTTAACACACTTGCAAAATCCCAATGCTTTAGTCATCATGTCATCATGTGCTTTGTGTGTTTTTCATACATATTAAGTTGTTGCATGTTCCATGCATGAATCTTGCTTCATCACCTTCTCCTTCCCTCTACTTCCTTTTTTTTGGCAAGTGTCACGTTCCCTTCTCTTTTAATGTTCATCTTTGCCTCAATAATCTAACACCATGCACCTAGCCTCTCTGTTAAATTTCATCTCTATTGAAATTGTTTTGGTTAGGGTTTAAAATGGTTCAAGTTTGAATTTAATTCAAACTTGAATTATTTTTACTTCCTTTAAAAATCTCCAAACCAATTTTGTTAAATAGAGCTCATTTTCAGGATCACGAGTATATTTTTATATTTCTCTAGCTCCTCTCCTTTTTTTCCTGCTCTTTCCTTTTTGTTTTTCTGTCTGAAGAAATAGAAAAGCTGCAGCAGCAGCTACCTGGGCCTCGGCCACCCGGTCGGCCCATTAGCTCAGCCAGCGCCTACTAACCCTAGGCCCTTTTTCCTCTAAGGCCCAGCCTCCTTTCTAACCCTAGGCCTTCCTGAGCCCGATCCCTCGCGCACCTCTCCCTCTCGATCCCTCCCTCGCGCCGCCAGGAGAGGCACCGCGCTCGACCCCTACTCTCGACCGTGACCCTTTTCTCCCTGCTCGATCCCCTCTCTTCCTTCGCTCTCTCCGCGTCGTTGCATCCTCTGCACGTCGATCCCCTCGCTCGTCCTCCTCCAAAACCTAGCGCCGCTCTTCCTCTGCCATGGCCTTCCACCTGCTTCTCCGCGGCGCTACCAACCTGCCTCGACCATGCTGCCAGCAGCAGCTGCTGCACCATCTCGCCGACGCCTGTCGTCCCCTCTACTCTACCCTGCCTCTGCTGCCGCCCATGGCCCGACGCCCGTTGCCCCCTCTGCTTCCCTGCTCCAGAACGGCTGCCAAGCCTCCTCCTCGTCCAGTGTCACCGCCCGATGCGCGAGCTCCGCCGCCCCTGCTTCCGTCGAGCTGTGTGGCTCCACCACCATCTTCAGCCGCTCCCGCCTGTGGCACCCTCAACCTGCGACCGTCTTCGACCTCGCCTCGTGCACACCGTCGACCACCTCCTCTGCTCCAGGTGTGGACGCCTCCTGCTCGAGACCCCACCTTCGGCCTCGCCATGGTTCCCCTGCACAAGCTGCGTCCGTCAAGGATGTTGCCCTGCTGCCTTCTCTTGTCGAGACCGAGACCCCGTGAGCGTCAAGCTCTTCCACGATGCCCGAACGACTACGGGCTGGGACGCCAAGTCCAATGACCATTGAACAGGGAACATCGCCAAGTACCACGACAGACCGCCAAGTACCCTTTCGAATCCGTCGAGACCGTCAAGTGAACGACTACCATCGCTCCAAGATCCGAACGGTTTCGACGACATGAACATCTACGAAATGTTTACGACTACACGATGAACCGACAAGGACGGCTACAACCCTTGTACCACTACTATCGCCAAGTACCACGACGACCGAACCATAGCACCTCTACGTTTGCCATGTACATCGACCGTCACCGAAGACCCGTGTAGCACTAACGCCAAGTTCCCCTACCGTCGCCCTCGGAAACATCGAATGCGTCAAGTCCTTCTCCGAGACGTGTACCACTACTTCCTCTACCAGCGCGAGAACGTCTACTTCCTCTACTTTGCACCGACTCGTTCCGACTCAAAATGCACCCTTGGAAGGTATAACTGCCGGACCAACCACCGTGGACAAATGCATGTTGTATGTGATGTCCGCGTTTGCACCGTGTCCGAGTTGTCATTACACGTCTCCCCTCGTTTGCCTTACCGTCGACCCGTGGGAACCAGGTATCCAGGATCACCCCACCATCCTTGGGTGACTCGCTCCCGTCACACTTTCTTTTCACCGGCATCTCAATCGAGTTACCGGAACCGGAATGTTGCCATGGCATCATTTACGTTTCGTCGCCGTCGCACCCCTTTCTTTCTACCACGGTGACACAAATGCTTTTTAATTTGCTCGTATCAACATTTTCATAAATATTGCATAAAACTTGCTCATGTCATCCGCATCATGATAACAACTTCAAGATTGGTTTAAATTGTTGTTTGCTTTAAATTGCTAAATCCATATGGGGATTTTTCGGACTTGTCGTTTTGTTGTTCCGGCCTCATTTAAACTTGCCTAGATTAGATAGTTTCATCATGTTTCACCTCTTTCCATGCTAACAACATTTAATCTTGTTGGGTACATAAACGAGAGAGAACTAAATAAGTCATGTGGTGTTTTGTCAATATGCAACTCGTTGCATATTGTGCTCCACTTAATTTGTAGGGTTGCTTGTGCACTTTGCCATGCCATGCTTCATTAAACCGGACATGCATCATAATTGTTTGTGCATCATGCCATGATTATGTGGTGGTTGTTTACTATGTTGTTTGCTTCTTTCCGGTGTTGCTTCTTCGGGTTGGTTTCGATAACGTTGTGTGTGTGAGGATCCGTTCGACTACGTCCGTTTGTCTTCTTCATGGACTCTTCTTCTTCCTTTCCGGATCTCAGGCAAGATGATCATACCCTCGAAATCACTTCTATCTTTGCTTGCTTAGTTGCTCGCTCTCTTGCTATGCCTATGCTGCGATACCTACCACTTGCTTATCATGCCACCCATATTGTTGAATCAAGTCTCTAACCCACCTTGTCCTAGCAAACCATTGTTTGGCTATGTTACCGCTTTGCTCAGCCCCTCTTATAGCGTTGTTAGTTGCAGGTGAAGATTGAAGTTTGTTCCTTGTTGGAACATGGAGATGTTGTTCCTTGCTGGAACATGTTTACTTGTTGGGATATCACTATATATCTTATTTAATTAATGCATCTATATACTTGGTAAAGGGTGGAAGGCTCGGCCTTATGCCTGGTGTTTTGTTCCACTCTTGCCGCCCTAGTTTCCGTCATATCGATGTTATATTCCCGGATTTTGCGTTCCTTACGCGGTTGGGCTATTATGGGAACCCCTTGACAGTTCGCCTTAAGTAAAGCTCTTCCAGCAATGCCCAACATTGGTTTTACCATTTGCCACCTAGCCTTTTTCCCTTGGGTTTCGCGGACTCAAGGGTCATCATTATTTAACCCCCCTGGGCCAGTGCTCCTCTGAGTGTTGGTCCAAACTAGAGTCCTGTGCAGCGCCCCCTCGGGGAAACTCGAGGTTTGGTTTTAGTTGTATGGAGAGCTCATCTGAGTGTGCCCTGAGAACGAGATATGTGCAGCTCCTATCGGGATTTTTCAGCACATTCGGGCGGTGTTGCTGGTATAGTTTTACCCTGTCGAAATGTCTTGTTGTACCGGGATACCGAGTCTGATCGGAATGTCTCGGGAGGAGGTCTATTCCTTTGTTGACCGTGAGAGCTTGTCATGGGCTAAGTTGGGACACCCCTGCAGGGATTTGAACTTTCGAAAGCCGTGCCCGCGGTTATGGGCAAATGGGAATTTGTTAACGTCCGGTTGTAGAAAACCTGAAGTCGACCTTAATTAAAATGAATCAACAGCGTGTGTTACCGTGATGGTCTCTTTCCGACGGAGTCCGGGAAGTGAACACGGTGTTGGAGTTATGCTTGACGTAGGTTGTTTTAGGATCACTTCTTGATCATACTTTTATCGACCGTGCTTTTCCTTCTCTTCTCGCTCTCATTTGCGCATGTTAGCCACCATATATGCTAGTCGCTTGCTGCAGCTCCACCTCATACCTTTACCTTACCCATAAGCTTAAATAGTCTTGATCGCAAGGGTGCGAGATTGCTGAGTCCCCGTGGCTCACAGATACTTCCAAAACCAGCTTGCAGGTGCCGATGAGTCCATGCAGATGACGCAACCAAGCTCAGGAGGAGCTCGATGAAGATCTTGTCCTTTGTGTTGTTCCGTTCTAGTTGATCAGTAGGGGAGCCCAGTTGGGGTCGATCGGGGACCTTTGTCGCATTTGGGGTTCTTCTTTTATTTTGGTTTCGTAGTCGGACCTTGATTGTATTTGGATGTTGTAATGCTTTATTCATGTAATTGTGTGAAGTGGCGATTGTAAGCCAACTATGTATCTCTTTCCCTTATGTATTACATGGGTTGTGTGAAGATTACCTCTCTTGCGACATTGCTTTCAATGCGGTTATGCCTCTAAGTCATGCTTCGACACGTGGGAGATATAGCCGCATTGAGGGCGTTACAGCTAGCAGCCAAGAGAGATCAAGAATCACCAAGCCATGTGCCGGCAACCCCGTCCCCTCTAGTTTATCCTCCGTCATAGTTTCTGTAGTGCTTAGCAAAGCCCTGCAGAGATTGTTCTTCACCAACACCGTCATCACGTCATCCTGCTGTCGGAACTCATCTACTACTTCGCCCGTCTTGCTGGATCAAGAAGGTGAGGACGTCATCGAGATGAACGTGTGCTGAACACGGAGGTGCCGTACGTTCGGTACTTGATCAGGACGGATCGTGAAGGTGTACGACTACATCAACCACGTTGTCAAATGCTTTCGATTTCTGTCTACGAGGGTACATAGACACACTCTCCCCTATCGTTGCTATGCATCTCCTAGATAGATATTGCGTGAGCGTAGGATTTTTTTTTGAAATTACATGCTACATTCCTAACAACATTCGCTCATTGTACTCTGTTTGCATTCGCCCCGTTGCTGGGTTCCGAGAGTTTTGATATCTTCGAAGAAATTTTAGAACTCCCATTCACCCCCTCTGGTAGACATACTTCATACCTACAATTGGTATCAGGGCAAGGTACTCCTTGACTCTTCTCATTTTGGTCTAACCACCTAGGAGTTTAAGTATGTCTTCAGTGAGCTACAAGTCGCACCTCAAGATTCCCATATTCGATGGGACAGACTATCCCTTCTCGAAGGAGAAGATGAATATCTAAGCTATTGATGATGATATGTGGAACGTGGTGCGGAACGGATACATGATTGAAGGGCCTCCGGTCCCCACTGACCAGAGAAGAAACTCATTTAGATGGACGCTCAAGCTAAAAATGAAATTGGTGGCCATCTCTCTCGTTCTCAATTTCTTCCCTATCGTCAGTGTGAAACTGCAAAGGACTTGTGGGGAATTCTCAAAAAGATAAATGAGGGTGTTTCCACTCAGAAAGAAGCTCACATTGATACTCTTCGGGCGAAGTTCAATCGGTTCAAGCGAATCAGAAATGAAAGCGGCCAGCAAACTTTCGATCATTTGAGTGACATTGCAAACGAGTTGCAAGGTCTCGGTGCCAAAGATATCACTGATCACGAAGTTGTGCAGAAACTGCTCCAATCTATTGACATCTCATTTGACACACTAGTTCTGATAATAAGGGAATGAGATGATTTCAAAGTTCTCGACTCTACTGATATCATGGGAAGGCTAAACACCCACGAGGAACAAGAAGAAGAAAAGAGAGATCTCTACGGCTCAAGTCACCGCAAAAGTCATGCTTTCAAGGCTGTGGCTGATTCTTCCTACGAAGGAAATGTTGAAGAAGATTCTGATGACCTAGAAAGGATCAGGAAAGATCTCACATTAATCATGAAAATATTCCAGCGCCTTCACAAGAAGAACCAGTTCCAAAAGAAAGGATCCAGCAACTATGGCGGTTCAAAATATTCATCAAAACCTACCAGAGATTACACCTGCTCCTAGTGCAAAAAGTCAGGGCATTTCATTTCGGACTGCCCTCTCTAGGAAGTTGGAAGCTATGCTAGTGGAAGATATGATTCAGGAAACTACCATGCAAAGGCAATAGCAAGAACTATGACTCCAATGATGAGAAGAAAACTAAGAAGTTCTTCAAGAAGAAGGACAACTCCGCCTCCAAATCTTTGTCAAGATGTTCCTCAAGGAATCCTTCCAAGTCCTCCTCCAACCGCAAGAATACCTCTTGCAAGGCCAAGGCATACATCATCAAGGAAATGGATTCCGATGAAGAAGAATCATTTGACTCTGAAGAAGCTGATGAATCCGATGAAGATTTTGACTCCGGCATGGCTGGTATAGCTTGCGCCTCCTATTGGGGAACGTTTCATGGGAAACAAAAAATTTCCTATCTTCATCAAGATCAATCTAGGAGATGCACATCTACAGGAGGAGAGATTGGATCCACATACCCTTGTAGATCGCTAAGCGGAAGCGTTAAGAAACACGGTTGATGTAGTCAAACATCTTTGCGCTCCAATCACGATGCGTCCACGAACACCCGTTCAAGTGTCAAACGAATGACACCTCCGAGTTTAGCACACGTGTGGATCAGCAGTGTGCTGACCTTCTTGATCCAGCAAGCGAGAGAGAGGGGGTAGATGAGATCGGGACCAACACAGCGGTATGGTGGTGGTGGTGGCAGCGGAATTCCGGCAGGGCTTCGCCAAGCGCGTATCGATGAAAACAAGAGGAGTTGGGAGAGGTAACGGGCAAGGGTCGGAGGGTTGCTACCCCCAATGCCTCCCCACCTTTATACAGGTGTGGAGGGGGCTGGTGGCTTGCCCTCCCAGGTCCTAGGGCCATTGGCCAAAGGGGGAGGAAGGAAGTCCCACCTTTCCTTCCCCACTGATTGCTATCCCCCCTTTTTAGGAATCCTGGTCTTATACCCTTGGGATATGATACTATTCCTTTTAAGGTAGGATATTGGTGCGCCTAGACCATGGTTGTGTGGACTTTCCCCACTACCCATGTTCATGTGGGTCCTTGATACGTCTCCAACGTATCTATAATTTTTTATTGTTCCATGCTATTATATTATCCGTTTTGGATGTTTTATATGCATTAATATGCTATTTTATATTATTTTTGGGACTAACCTATTAACCTAGAGCCCAGTGCCAGTTTCTGTTCTTTCCATGTTTTAGAGTTTCACAGAAAAGGAATACCAAATGGAGTCCAAACGGAATAAAACTTTCGCGGTGAATTTTCTTGGACCCGAAGACATCCAGAGGACTTGGAGTGCAAGTCAGAGAAGCCACGAGGCAGCCACAAGGACGGAGGGCGTGCCTAGGGGGTAGGGCGCGCCCCCACCCTTCTGGGCCCCTCGTGACTCCACCGACCTAGTTTCTTCGCCTATATATTCTCATATACCCCAAAACCAATAGGGGGAGCCACGAAAACACTTTTCCACCGCCACAACCTTCTGTACCCGTGATATCCCATCTAGGGGCCTTTTCCGGCGTCCTGCGAGAGGGGGATTCGATCATGAAGGGCTTCTACATCAACACCATTGCCCTTCTGATGAAGTGTGATTAGTTTACCTTGGACCCATGGGTCCATAGCTAGTAGCTAGATGGCTTCTTCTCTCTCTCTCTTTGATTCTCAATACCATGTTCTCCTCGATGTTCTTGGGGATCTATTCGATGTAATACTTTTCTACGGTGTGTTTGCCGAGATCCGATGGATTGTGGATTTATGATCAGCTTATCTATGAATATTATTTGATCTTCTCTGAATTCTTATATGCATGATTTGATATCTTTGCAAGTCTCTTTGACCTATCGATTTGGTTTGGCCAACTAGATTGGTTTTTCTTGCAATGGGAGAAGTGCTTAGCTTTGGGTTCAATCTTGCGGTGTCCTTTCCTAGTGACAGTAGGGCAGAAAGGCACATATCGTATTGTTTCCATTGAGGATAAAAAGATGGGGTTTTCATCATATTTCTTGAGTTAATTCCTCTAGATCATGTCATCTTGCTTAATATGTTACTCCGTTCATTATGGACTTAATACTCTAGATGCATGCTGGATAGCGGTCGATGTGTGGAGTAATAGTAGTAGATGAAGAGTCGTTCCGGTCTACTTGACACGGACGCGATGCCTATACTCATGATCATTGCCTTAGATATCCTCATAACTTTGCACTTTTCTTTCAGTTGCTCGGCAGTAATTTGTTCACCCATCGTATTATTTTCTATCTTGAGAGAAGCCTCTAGTGAAACCTATGGCCCCCGGGTCTACTTTCCATCATAAAGTTCTATTTTCCATCATATTAGTTTCCAATTTACTTCATTTGCAAGCTTTTACTTTCTAAACTATAAAATAAAAATACCAAAAATATTTACTTTACTGTTTATCTATCTGTATCAGATCTCACCTTTGCAAGTAACCGTGAAGGGATTGACAACCCCTTTATCGCGTTGGGTGCAAGTTGTTGTTTGTTTGTGCAGGTATTCGATGACTTGTGGTTGTTTCCTACTGGATTGATACCTTGGTTCTCAAAACTAAGGGAAATACTTACTCTACTTGGTTGCATCACCATTTCCTCTTCAAGGGAAAAACCAACACGAGCTCAAGAAGTAGTTGGAAGAATATCTGGTGCCGTTGCCGGCGAGATCTACGCCAAGTCAAGCCATACCAAGTACCCATCATAAAATCTCATCTCTTTCATTACATTATTCACCATTCGCCTCTCATTTTACTCTCCCCCACTTCTAAAACGATTTTCAAAAAGATTCGCCTTCTCTTCGCCCCTCTTTCGTTCCTCTTCTTCGCTTGCTTCTTGTGTTCTCATTTGTTAGATCCTTTTTCCTGCTTTCATGGAAAGTCCTCCCATCATTGTTAGCACTCCCAATAATGAAGTTCTTAATTTTAAACGAAGGGAGGGAGTAAATCTAAAAGATGCTTGGTATAGAATTTGCAATGCTCAAAATTGATCTACTCAAAAGCAATCTACTGCCATTCTTCTTCGCAATTTTTATGTGGGCGTTACTCCTTGGAATAGATATATTCTAGATACCTTTACCGGAGGGAATTTCTTGGGTATCCATTCTTTTGATTCTTACAATGCCATGATAGACTTGTTAGGCCCACCACCTCTTTTGATCAATGGAACTGTTTTAACCTTGGAGCATGTAATGCAAAGACTTGGTATTATTGAAAATAAGATTGCTACTGTTGAGTTGATTGAAAATTTGGATAAAAAGACTCATAATCAGATTACTCAATATGGATCTAAAGTAGGAGTAACTTTAAAGAATCTTAGGGACAAGGAACCCATGGTTAACAAAAAGATCGATCAAGATTCTACTAGGATTGGCAAATTAGAAGATATTATTACCAACTTGGGTTTCACGTTTTCCCTCATTAAAACTACTCAAAATCTTCCTCCTACTAAGATTGCCAAGTTTACCAATGTTCCTGTCGGCGTCCTGGGAACGGGGGTCCCAAGACTTGCCTGCCTGCGGCACGCGGCGTGGCTGAGCCAGCAGGCCGTACGGCCCATCATCACCAACAAAGCACCCAAGACCCTCGCGAGGGTCCAAGCCTCGCGAGGCGGACGACGCAAGGCCACCTCGGGAGTGGCCTAGCCAGGCAGGCTCACGAGGAGCAGAGATATCAAGGCGGGGCAAACCTCACGAGAACCTCGTTACGTGAGCCATGACGCACGACACCAGGCGGGCACCAGCGCATGTAGCGTCCTTGTTTCCCCTTTGGTGCAAAGGAGGCCAGCGCAGGCGAAGAGTACCGAGGCATCAGACAAAGGTTGCTATATTGGTGCAACGAGACCAAGACCAGGAGGACGGCAAGATGGAGGTCATCGTGGAGCCCAAGACGGCGTCGCCACCAGAGCTTTTGGCAGATGAAGACCACTTTTGTCAGGATAGCTTGTACTAGCTGTACCTCTTTGAATTAGCCCGCCATTGTTGGCTCCCTTCCCGCTCGATATTTGGGAAGAGGACCAGGGCCAATATAAATAGGACTAGCCACCACCTTAGCAAGGGACGGATCATTCAGACCATCCTCACACACACAAGCTCACCGAGCTCAAGAACACCTCAACCCCAGGAGGCTGTTCTTCCCTTGTACTATTCATCATTAGCCCTAGATGCAATCCACCACCACCACACTGGAGTAGGGTATTACACCACAACGGTGGCCCGAACCAGTATAAACCTCGTGTCTTTCTGTGTTGTGAGTTCGTCGAGTTCGTCCGCGAGATCTTAGTGAGCTAGGGCGTAGATCGGTGGGAGGAAAAGACTTCACGCGCACCCCAGTGTTCGAACCTTAAGGGTTTGCCGGAACCCCACATCCGACATTTGGCGTGCCAGGTAGGGGTGCGCTGTAGCCTCCCTTCCATTAGTTCGTCGCTCCGTCGTCTCCATGGCGGACGCTCGCCGTGCTCGAGCTGAGCGTCGGGCTGCCCTGACCGCTCGCGTTGCTCAGACGGCTCCCGTCGGCGGGCCACATCGCCGTTCTCCGTCCCCCACCGCCAACGCTGCCACCAGCCCGGCGGGGAACGAGCAGCAAGCGTCCTTGTTGTATCCTTCGATGCGGCGGGACGGCCGCACCGCCACTCCATCGCTGACCCCTGCCAGTTCTTTATCTCACACGCACCGCGCTCCCATGGAGGCACGGGCTGCGGTCGTCACAGCGAACGACCTCCTACGCTACCGCCCCATCAACGACCTCTACGAGGAGTGACTCGAACGCGTCGCCGAGCTCATCCGCGCCACAGGGGGCTCTCCAGCGCCGTCCCACTCTCTGCCTCCCCCTCAACCAGCCACGGTCGATGGGGCTCCTGGCGCGCCTCCACCACCTCAGCCCCAAGACGGCGCCTTGGCACCAAGGCGCGCGGCTCCGCGGCATGATCCGCCGCGCCCGGCGGCCGCGCGCGAAGAGAGAAGCTGCCAAGAAATTCCGCTGCCGCGAGAAGCTGCACCTGCGCTCCCCGCGCCACCTCGTCAAGACCGCGCACCGCCCGCAGTGGTGCAGCGCGGACCTCGTCAACACCAAGCTCCACCTCCGAAGCGGGCCCCGGCAACCACGGCTGGCTGCCGCGCCTTCACCCCCGAGTTGCGTAGTGTCGCCTGGCTGGGCAAGTTCAAGCCGGATCTGCCTCCTCGCTACGACGGTACCACCGACCCCGCGGAGTTCCTATAGCTCTATGAGCTGAGCATCAAAGCGGCCAACGGCGACGAAAAGGTCATGGCGAACTGGTTTCCCATGGCTCTCAAGGACGGAGCTCGCTCATGGCTCCTGAACTTGCAGCACGGCTCGATCTCCTCCTGGGACGAGATGCGCGACCGCTTCATCGCCAACTTCCAGGGCACATGTGACAGCCCACCGGCCACGGGTGATCTACGCCGCATCAGGCAGCAACCAGGAGAGACCCTCCAGAAGTACATCCAGCGCTTCAACAACACCCGCCTCAAGATCCCCAAGGTCACGGAAGAGCCCATCATCTCCGCGTTCTCCAACGGCGTCCGTGACGTCAAGATAAAGGAAGAGCTCACCATCCATGAGGAGCTCTGCACATCTCAGGAGCTGTTCAACCTGGCGACCAAGTGCACAAAAGCTGAGGTGGGGCGCCTCTCTCTCCCTGAGTCGCCAGCTGTGGGCGCAGAGGAGAAGAAGGCCAAGGCCAAGGACGTGAAGCGCAAGGAGCTAGCTGTGCTCATAGCAGAGCCCGACATCAAACGGGGCAGAGATAAGCCCGAGTCATCCAAGAACGGCCGACCATTCTGCGCCTTCCACAAACTGAACACCCACAACCCCAGCGACTGTCAAGAGCTCAGCGCCATACGCGAGGGACGCTACGGTCGACGCCCCGAGCGCAACGACCGGGGCTACGGCCGCGGAGGAGGACGTGGAGGCGGACGCTGGGACGACCGTGGCCCGCGCCAGGAGTGGCGCGACCGACCTCGCGAGGACCACTGGCAGGACCAACCTCGCGAGGGCGCCTGGAGGGACCCGCCGCGTGAGGATCGCCCCCAGGGTAACACCGGTCTTCCCCCGCTGCCGCCACCAAGAAGGAACAACAAGCACCACCAGGATGAGGGGCTGGGGGGCTTTCAGGAGCTGCATGCGATCGCCTGCATCTTGGGCGGCGCCCATGCCCCAGCCTCTCAGCGCATCTTCAAGTAGTTTGCTCGCGAGGTGAACGCGGCGCTCCCCAAGCTCGAGGCCACGCGCCCGCTCAGGTGGTCCCAATGCGCCATCACATTCAACTCGGCGAATCAGCTCAAGTGCGCAGCCATCGCTGGCACCCTCCCTATGTTGTGTTCCCCAGTCATCAGCAATGTGCAGGTCACCAAGACCCTCATCGACGGTGGCGCAGGGCTCAACGTCTTGTCCGTCGACACGTTCGACAACCTCCAAGTGCCATATGAGCAGCTCCTGCCCACCAAGCCTTTCTTAGGAGTGACCAACGGCTCCACCATGCCGATAGGGCAGGTCCGCCTGCCTGTCACCTTCGGGGAGCGCAAGAACTACCACACCGAGCTCATCGACTTCGACGTCGCGCACATCCGCCTGCCGTACAATGCCATCCTCGGGTATCCGGCCTTGGCCAAGTTTATGGTAGTCACTCATCATGGCTACAATGTTCTCAAGATGCCAGGAAGTGGAGGAGTCATCACGGTCCCGTGTGAAGAGAGAGAGATGCGGTGTGGTCCCTTGAGTGCGCCTTTCAAGCCGCTGCAATCGACAACCCCGACAGCAGAAATGAAGGCCCTCTGGAGGCCATCCCCAAGAAGAAGCAGCCACGCCGTGCAGGACCTCAGGAGGACGGCGTCACGACAGAAGTCATGTCAGGACCAGCGCCTGCTCCAGGGGCGCCTCCCTCCGTCGCATAGGAAGGCGCGCCCGGCGCCCTCCTAAGGCAGGGCTCGGGGGCTCTCTTCTGGAGGGCCTCAGACCTTGCCAACCTCACGAGGGAGGCGCTTGGGCACCACTTGGAGGCGTGCTTCGCGACACGCGACCCTCAGGAGAGCACAGGGCAACGAGTGCCCACCACCCAGGAGTTCATCACCAAGACCACCCAGGAACTACAAGAAGCAAGAGCCATGCGCGGCGACAGCCACCCACGAGGCGCAGCTCCGCATCTTGGCGAGAATGCTGGGTTGCATGTCTGCATCGACGTCCTAGGGCTCAACAAAGCAGCATCTCAGGAGCGTTTCTGGCCTTCGCGTGTGGGCCGCTGCGAGGGCCCGCCGCATAGCTACGTTCGTATGCCTTTTGGCTTGCCGAGCGTGGCGTCGGCCTATCAGCCCAACATGCGCCGTGTCCTAGCAGCTCAGGAAGCCAGGTACCACACCGTTCTGGAGGAGATGGAGACGGTCTTTAGGGAACCTCCCGAACCCTCAGAGCCTCCCTAGGCTCAGGGTTCTGGCGGCTCGTGAGGAGTCATTTCTTCAACGCACGCCTTCAGCTGCACCAACTCTACTTCGTCTACAGAACCAGGTGACATCTTCCAAGCTCGTTTAGCTGGGAGCGCCCCACGGGCTTCATTATTCCCAGGCCGTGTGGGTCCGTCCCTGCGGCATGTATCCCTTTTGCTTATGTCTTCAGCTTACCTTGTTGGGGGCGCCCATCGGGCTGCATCATCCCCAAGCCGCTCGGGCCGGACCCGGTGGCATGTATCTTCCTGCATTTATCCAAGTTGATCTGCTCTCCATGCTTAACCTGCCAACTGCTATCACCTGCTCGATCATCGCCTCCCTCGGGGCCTCCACACAGGCACGACGCGGGTGCATGGGTCCGTCCCTGCCATGCCGACAAATCTGAGCGGTCGAGCTCTGGCTCACGGCACGCCTCGCGCACATCACCTCACCAGGCCCTTAGTGCCTTCTCCTCATCCAGAGCAACCAGCGGCAGGCTGACAGCCGTAACGGCGAACCGTGTTTCTTCTTGTGCCTATTCACAGGGACCTCGTGGGAAGGATAGCAGGTGGCACCGCAAGTCTCCTTTTCCCTCGTGCAATTCGCTTGTGCGTTAAAAGGGGGGCTCCCGAGCATCGCGACTCAGGAGCTCCTACTGGCTCTCCAGCCCTCACCCCTGGCCTTGACCACGGCATCGCGACCTGGCATACCAGCGGCGGCTGAGCTCGCTCGAGGGCCGGGACCTGAGGACGTAGGGCACTAAGGAGAGCATGAGGGGAGGGAAACTCGTATGGGCCAGCCTAGCTATGCCGCACGAGTAGGCGCGCAGCCCTAGCGCAATGTCAGGAGTCGCCACGAGATCAACAAGATAAGTCCTGCACTCGGATCGGCTAAATGTTTGGGCCTAATGGTCACTCACGCCTTGCCGCAACCCCGTTGCGGTCACGTCAACTCCCTTTCTCGCCTTACCATGGATGCTTGAGCGCTAAGGGGGGCCTCCTGAGCATCGCGTCTCAGGGGCTCTTACTGGACCTCGGGCCACACACCTCCTGGCCTTGACCACGGCACGCGACCTGGCATACCAGCGACGGCTGTTGCCTGCCTGGGGACCGGGACCTGTCGCCGTAGAGCAATAAGCTATCACGAGGAAAGAAAGGGGGGACCGAGCCTTAACGGGACATGCGTTCACCAAATTCTCATAACAGGGAAGATAAGCACAAAAGACATTACGGACCCTTACATGCCGCCACGGGGTAATTCATGATTCTTCACAGGAAACGAAAGCCAATACTAAGGGGAATCCTATCTACATCCTCCCGCGATGGACGCCATCATCAACAGTGGGCCACGGGAGGCCGGCGCCAACCCCATCCAGATCAGCGGCGGCGACGGCAGGACGCCGCAGCTTTGCTCCGAGCGCGGCGAGAGCTCGGGGGCACGTAGCTGTCGTCGCTCGTCTCCAGAGTCTCATAGAGCTCAGGAGAGGTGCTGGACTACCAAGGGCTGCTGCTGCTGGAGTGGTCGCGAGCAGGGCACGCATCAGCCTCGCGCTCCTCTCTGGAGCAGCACTCCAGGCGGCGGCCCTCGGCATCGAAGACCTTGAAGAAGAGCATGGAGACGCCGTCGTACGCAAACTGGATCGCAAGGACGCCCCTCGCACGGCAGACCCGCGCAATCTCGCCCCAGCTGCGCGTCATGAAGATCTTGCCGGTGAGGACCGCTTCGATCTCCGCTCTAGTCGCCGGAGCACTGCAGTCGGCGTGCTGGAGCCAGAGCTCGTGTGACGCCCGGATAATTAAGCTACAGTAAACCTCTGCTAATGATGCCACGTCACCTCGGTTATTGTTGATAAACCCACATCGGTTCGAAACCCAGTTCAAACTTCAAATTTAAAATCAAGGCAACATCAAAAGTTTTCAAACATTAAAACTAAAATATTCGAGAGGTGAAAAATAATGCATAAATAATTATGGTGGAGAATCCAAATTTTTATAGAATATTTAATGCACTAAAATAAATAAAACGGTGGCTAAAATAAATATATAAATACCATTTAAATAATAAAATGTACCAAGTATTTTATTATCGCACCAAACGGTGGCTAAAATAAATATATTTTAGGAGTTTGTTTTGTATTTTATAAAAAACTAAAATAGGTGTAACTAAAATAGAACAGAAAATAATAGATGAAAGAAAAGGAAATAAAAACAAAAGCTAAAATAGAGAAGTAGAACACCCCCCCCCCCAGACTGGGCCTCGGCCCAGCAAGTTACTAGGCCGGCCCAGCCGACGCCCCCTTAACCCCACTCCCCTGGAACCCTAGCGTCGCACCCCCCACTCGCGCCCCCACCAAACCTCTCTCGCTCCCTCGTCTCCTCCCCCTATTCCGATCTGGATCGGGGCACGACCCAGTCGCCGTCGACGCCCGTGGTCCCCGCCGACATCGCCGTTGCCGCCCGTGGATCTCGCGCCCCGCCTTCGATCTTCAATGCCCGACCCGCCGCCTCGCATCCCCGTCGTCATCCCCAGCCGGCCTCCTCGAGTCACGCCGCCCCCGCTTCCCTCCATCACTGGTGAGGCCCACGGCCTCCCCTTTCCCTCTGCCAGTGCCTCGCACCTGCCGTGCTGCTACTGCTAGCGTCACGCACGCGTTGCTCCGCACTCGCGTAGGCTCGCCTGTCGTCCATTCCCACTCAAACCGCGGCCACCGGTCGACGTGGGCCACAGCGCCCGTTCGGTGGGTCGTCTCCGCGCGGCATTTGGTCACCGAGGCGACGAGATCGGTGTACGCCGCCCCGTCGGGTGGTTACCGGCGTGCACCACCGCACGAGCATGCGTTTTGGCCGCTCGGTTCCCCCCTGACATGCGAGCCCGACCGGTTTAATTAGGAGCTAACCTCCCCTGTTTTGTTAAAGGGGTCATTGCCTAATCTGGATTAATGCGATAACCCCCCTAATAAGTTTATGACAGGTGGGGCCCGCCCCTGAGAACGTTTAAAAAAAGGAAAATAAATAAAGAAAGAAAATAATTAATTACTTACTGAAGGAATTAATTAACTTAATTAATCCTGATTAGATTAACCTAATCACTAAGTTTAGTTAATCAATCTGTTAGTTTAGTTAACAGTATAAAAAAATACCTAGATACAACTACTCTCCATGACACACGGGACCCACTGCACTATTCACAGTTTGACCAGTCAGATGTTGACTGGGTCAACTCAGTCAACATGCCCCACATGTCAGCCTCTGTAGACCCTGCTGTGTACACTTCAGTGTGTGCACATAGCATTTGACTATTAATTTCGAATTAATAATAATTCCAGAATTGGGGAAATCTTTTAAAACTTTAAAAATTAGTATAAAATAATTCGTAACTCTGATGAAAATACTTTATACATGAAAGTTTCTCAGAACGACGAGACGAATCCGAATATGCAGTCCATTCGTCCGCCACATATCCCTATCATAGCAAACATGCAACAACCCCCCTCCGGTTCGTCTGTCCAAAAACGTCAAACACCGGGAATACTTTCCCGGATGTTTTCCCCCTTCGTCAGTAGCACCTACTACTACGTTAGGTCACCTCTGGCACCGCGTAATGCCATGTTACACTTTGTGATGCTTTGATTGCTCTGTTATTTATTGTGTTCCCTTCCGTTACTTCTTTCCGGTAGACCCCGAGACCAGCGCTGATGCCACCGAGTACGATTACATCTACAATGACCCTTCCTTCTTGCCAGAGCAACCAGGCAAGCTCCCCCCCATGATCACTAGATATCGCCTACTCTCCTCTATACTGCTTGCATTAGAGTAGTGTAGCATGTTACTGCTTTCTGTTAATCCTATTCCAATGCATAGCCTGTCATTGTTGCTACAGCTGTTGAAACCTTACCTGCAATCCTAAATGCTTAGTATAGGATGCTAGTTTATCATCAGTGGCCCTACATTCTTGTCTGTCTGCCATGCTATACTATCGGGCCGTGATCACATCGGGTGTTGATCACGGGTATATACTATACATACATACTACACATGTTATGACTAAAGTCGGGTCGGCTCGTTGAGTACCCGCAAATGATTCCGATGTAGGGGGCTGGAGGGGCAGGTGGTTCCACCCAGGTAGTGGTGGGCCTAGGTTCCCGACGGCCCCCGACTTTACTTTGAGGCGGAGCGACAGGACAGGCGGAGACCACCTAGGTGAGAGGTGGGCCTGGCCCAGGTCGGCGTTCACGGTTACTTCAAAATAACACGCTTAACGAGATCTGGGTATTTGATCCGAGTCTGGTTACTGGCCTGTATGCACTAACCAACTATACGGGAACAGTTATGGGCACTCGACGTCGTGGTATCAGCCGAAGCCTTCGTGACGTCAGCAACTGAGCGGCGTGCACCGGGTTGGACTGGAATGCCTGCTCTTGCATAAGGGAGGCTAGGTCTGCTCACCGGCCGCGTACGCAGCATGCAGGCGTGCAATGGGCGATGGGCCCAGACCCGTGCGCCATAGGATTTAGACCGGCGCACTGACCTCTCTATTGTGCCTAGGTAGGGCTGCGACGTGTTGATCTTTCGAGGCCGGGCATGACCCCGACAAGTGTGTCCGGACAAAGGGGATCGAGCGTGTTGGGAAATATGGTGCACCCCTGCAGGGAAGTTAATCTATTTGAATAGTCGTGATCTTCGGTAACAGGACGACTTGGAGTTGTACCTTGACCTTATGACAACTAGAACCGGATACTTAATAAACACCCTTCCAAGTGCCAGATACAACCGATGATCGCTCTCTCACAGGGCGACGAGGGGAGGATCATCGGTTAGGATTATGCTATGCGATGTTACTTTGTGAACATACCATCTACTCTCTTCTTCTGCTGCAAGATGGAGGTTACCAGAAGCGTAGTCTTCGAAAGGACTAGCTATCCCCCTCTTATTCCGGCATTCTGCAGTTCGGTCCACATATGATACCCCCTTTTCCATTTGATACCAATGCATACATATGTAGTGTAGGTCCTTGCTTGCGAGTACTTTGGATGAGTACTCACGGTTGCTTTGCTCCCCCCTTTTTTTCCTTTCTATACCCGATTGCTGCGACCAGACGATGGAGCCCAGGAGCCAGACGCCACCATCGACGACGACTCCTACTACACTGGAGGTGCCTACTACTACGTGCAGCCCGCTGACGATGACCGGGAGTAGTTTAGGAGGATCCCAGGCAGGAGGCCTGTGCCTCTTTCGATCTGTATCCCAGTTTGTGCTAGCCTTCTTAAGGCAAACTTGTTTAACTTATGTCTATACTCAGATATTGTTGCTTCCGCTGACTCGTCTATGATCGAGCTCTTGTATTCGAGCCATCGAGGCCCCTGGCTTGTAATATGATGCTTGTATGACTTATTTTATTTGTAGAGTTGTGTTGTGATATCTTCCCGTGAGTCCCTGATCTTGATCGTACATGTTTGCGTGTATGATTATTGTACGATCAAATTGGGGGCGTCACAAGTTGGTATCAGAGCCGACTGCCTGTAGTAATCCCCTTCCACACTCCTTGGCCGAAGTCGAGTCTAGACATTACAAAACTTTTACTAACATGGCTGTGTGTCTTACGGGCCCATGACACCATTGGGGGGTATTAGTATCTTTTACTCCTCATCTATACTCTGGGACTCTGATCTCTCTCCTATTCGGGTTAAATGATTTGCTAACTCTAACTCTAGGTTATCATAAATACTTTCTCCCGGAGAGACCCTCGGTCCGAACGATCGACTGCTTCAACAGAAGATTCTGACAATACTATCAAATGTTCTCCCGAGACTTTGTGCCATCGCTTTTGCAATTCCATTCCATCGATAAACCCTATGGGTAACCACGTACACTTTCCATTCATTCAATCATCCCCTGTTGAACTTGTTATTATAAGATACCTTGAAATTCTCTCTATTGTTGTTCCAAGAATACTATGTGCCTACTGCCTTACAATTCTTAGCCACATGCATACCCTTATGGATAATTCCTCGCACTTATCGAGTATCCGCTCATTCCCCGTTGATCATGTGTTTCACCAAGGTCTTCGAAATACCCTTCGATCTTCCGAAAATCCCGAGCAGCCTATTCCTCTTGAAATTCTTGCTTGCTTGCATTATGGTTAATCCCATAAGTCTCGTAGTCTTATTGGCACCACTCGTCATTATCATTTTGATTCTGTTGATTCAATATGTCTGCGAATGCCGGCAATCATCGTTGATCCTTATAAATTACCTTTCTGGCTGAGCTGCCATTCTTTTAATTGGAATTGGTTCCCGTCTAATCAAATTGCCGTGATTGTACCCCTAAGGCTATTCAACTTATCCATCCCTAATCAGAGCATTGCTTCTGATCCCTTGATCTGGAAATCATAATTCCTTTGCATTTGAGCTTTGAGTTAGTCAGTTGTTTCTATAATCTGATCTCCTTGCATTCTTTCTTTCTCTGGTTGAGTACCGATACTCACATCAGATCCCTTATGGACCACCAGATCCTTTATTGGATTTTGTCCAACACCGTACTTCATATTCATTACACTTGTGAGCCTTTCATCGGATACATAATGCCTTTGGTAAACTGTATCCTTTGCTTTGTGAACCATGCTCTACTTTCGAGCTTGTATTATTTACTCCGAAGTTTGTGGTATATGTTCCTAAGATGCCCTAATGGATTGAACCTATGCCTTCCCTAATCCGTGTGAACCCGAAGGATTTCACGGGCCATACTTATCTGGTATTGCACCAGGTAAAAATTTCAACAACTAATGTCATTTTCGAAATATGAGAGGTGAATGAAAGGTTATACGTTGGACAAGTGGGAGTCGACCTTGAACTTTGTGTTCATGACCATGGTCACGATGTAGATCCTACCATAGAAGCTTCTTGTAATAATAACTATTTCTATGATATAATATCATCTGGTATCTGTGAATGGATCCTAGGCAATCGTGGTTCCGACCATATTTGCTAATTGATCCCATTTCCCGGACAAGTTAAAGCACTTGTCTTTTGCAAGTCAATACATCTATCCAACCTCTATTCTACTCTACCTTCGAGTATACCCTCAGGTATCTCAAGAATATCACAGGACTACATAACTTCCTATGAGTTCTTCATAAACTATTATTCTCGCCGATTCCAGTGCCCCCCGGGTTATGAGTTAATAGTCACTTGAGAACACCGATAAGTGAATCGATTCAGCACTCCGATTCAATGACTCTAAGTAATTTTCGTGGCTTATGAGTTTAATAATCCTTCAAGTCATTCCTAGCCTGATTGGCTATACCATTATCATTCTAGATTTTAACTGTGCTACCTCGTCCTTATTCCCGGAGCACAACCTTCGACGATGAGCTAAGCTTACGTCGATTTTCCTCGTCATATCATTTCACCTTGAACAACAAGCTTGATTTCGAGTTTGTGTCATACTCGTGGTTCCAATAATTTTTCGCTTCATCATTCCATTGACCTGATGTCATCGCCGACCGATTACATCTTCATGAAATCTCTCGACAACTGTGTCGTGATAATCATCAACATCCTAAGCTCTTCCAAGATTTATATACCGAATTCTTAATGGGTAATACCATCCTTTCCCCTCGATGATTTGTGTTATCATCGACCACTTTATTGCCTTCCGTTCAACACAAACTTGTTCATGTTTTGTGTTATACCTTGGGATCCTTGCTATCCAGCATTTGTTCTTCTTTGCCTTGGAGTATTACCATATTTTATGTCAAGAATGTTGTCGGAATTTCACCACCTCTTGAGAGTTCTAGATATGAGTGATACTTCTCACCATCACCATTCCTTCTTGGTCCCCGTGTTGTTTCTAACCGAAATACCGGCAAATGGACTGAGAGGTGTAAATTTCAAAACTTATAGCAACCCTATTGCTTTGAAGTTAATGGTCGATAGTTTCATTCTAAGTCTATTGCTTATTGGATCATCATTAAACATTGATTGTGCTACCTAGTCCAGATTTCCGGATGCACCCTTCTATCATTGTTAAATTGAGTATGTTTTCCTCGAGCATACCTCATTATATCATTTGTTATGACTAATGTTATCTCCTTGTTCACATAATTGTGGAAATCCATCTTTTTGGAAATCCCAATGAATTGTCGCTGAGACCATCAGCCACCCCTCATTCTCCTCTTGGTTTAATGATGAACTCTTGTTTCGGAACTCTATTCCATAGTTCATTTCCTAAGAATCTTACAATGTCATCTCGACAATAGGTGTTGCACCTTCTTCTCACGCATCCTGAGTATGAGGTATCCTGACACCAATCAGATCTGAATCTTGGTCAGATATGATGGTTGGAACATATTTTCAGGAGTTATGAGATTGGTCTTTGTATCACCCGGTAAGGTGATGTCATGCCTAGCACACCTGGCCGGAGGACCTATTGTTATAGTTCTTCATTTTTAGCAAAGTAATCCATTCTTCCATAAGGAAATTGTAAGACTTATTCTATAAGTTGTTCCTGATGAATCCTTTGACTATCCAAAGTCCGACCTTGCTTGAAGACCATGTCAATGCTTTCTCGAAGCTTGTCTGTGGTACTCTGATTTTCAATGAGAACATTTGAAGCCCAATGCTAAATGTTTCCTGCTCAATTACCCAAAAACCACTGTATGGATAACGTCATGAAATTCCTCTCCCCTTACCTAAGTGGTTTTCTACCTTCTATCCGGTCTTGGATATCATACTCTGCTTGCTGTTGGGAAGAATATACCCCTGAAATATGTGTTTAAACACATTTTCCTTTCCATTATTCTGTTTAATCTGATAATCACATTTTCCTTTCCATTGTTCTGTTTAACCTTCATGAGGTTTGTATGATCTAAGCAGTAATACATCACTACTTTTATAAGCACCTCAGTGTATAACTTTGTCAGTAAGACCCTGTTACTATTGTTGTTGACATTTTGGTAACCACCGATGGACGAGAACTTTGCCTATTGGTCCGCCTCGTTCAATGAGCAGGAAGATGGTTCTCTTCGTCCCTCGCCCTTGGTACCGACGTTGTTGCCGACATAGCTGGCAGGCTACCCTCTGACATGCCTTGCTATCATGACCATGCAAGATGTCACCGCTCCTACTTTAAACCCACATGGTGGGCCCATAACCCACAAATCCCAGGATCGAAACCTGACTCTCCTGTACACCCCAGCTCCTAAAGTCTATTCCTCATGCTTGGCTTTGTATGTAATTCACGAGCCACCTTCCAAGAAATCATCAATTCTGGTATCAGACATAATACTTATTCTCGTTACTCTAAAACCCTTTCACACTCTGTTTTAGGCAACGAATGATTGGCTAGCCACTTGAAACTTCTTACCGTACCTTCTTGCTCGGCTCTCGATGTGTTCCATTTCGAGAGTTACTCATGTGATCAATATAATGGATCGACCAATTCGAGAGTTACTCATGTGATCATTCATGGGATAAACCCCAGGTGATTTCCCTTGATAGGATTCTATCGTTGTCAGGCTGCCCCTTGTCTTATTGATAAGTACGATGGAGTTCACCAAGAAAGGCTGATGACTATCCAGGAAGAGCAACCACAACCGAGAAGATCCGTTAGAATCTCGTAACCTAATCTCTTCCCCCTTACTCCTGCTCCTAAATCTCGGGACGAGATTTCTTGTAGTGGAGGAGAATTGTGACGCCTAGATAATTAAGCTACAGTAAACCTCTGCTAATGATGCCACGTCACCTCAGTTATTGTTGATAAACTCGCGTCGGTTCGAAACCCAGTTCAAACTTCAAATTTAAAATCAAGGCAACTTCAGAAGTTTTCAAACATTAAAAATAAAATATACGAGAGGTGGCAAATAATGCATAAGTAATTATGGTGGAGAATCCACATTTTTATAGAATATTTAATGCACTAAAATAAATAAAATTGTGGCTAAAATAAATATATAAATACCTTTTAAATAATAAAAATGTACCAAGTATTTTATTATTGCACCAAACTTTTTGAGGTAGTGGGCTATATTATAAAAATATTTTAGGTGTTTGTTTTGTATTTTCTAAAAAACTAAAATAGAATAGAAAATAATAGATAAAAGAAAAGGAAATAAAAACAAAAGCTAAAAAAAGAAAGAGAAGTAGAACACCCCCCCCGGCCCCCCGACTGGGCCTCGGCCCAGCAGGTCACTAGGCCGGCCCAGCCGACGCCCCCCTTAACCCCACTCCCCTGGAACCCTAGCGCCGCACCCCCACTCGCGCCCCCACCAAACCCCTCTCGCTCCCTCGTATCCTCCCCACGATCCGATCTGGATCGGGGCACGGCCCAGTCGCCGTCGATGCCCGTGGTCCCCGCCGACATCGCCGTTGCCGCTCGTGGATCTCGTGCCCCGCCGTCGAGCTTCAATGCCGGACCCGCCGCCTCGCAACCCCGTCCTCATCCCTGGCCGGCCTCCTCGAGCCACGTCGCCCCCGCTTCCCTCCATCGCTGGTTGTCACAGCCCTAGAATTTGTTTGTAATTAGTTGCATCAGCACCCATGCATCATGTCTAAAATTTATTTGAAAGTAGAAATGGGGACTATTAAATCCTAGCAGCAAATGAAATTCAACTAGGTTCAACTTAAATCTTTTCAATGAACCCAAAATGCCCTTTAAAAATGTTCATCATTTTTGAATTGGTTTTGGCACCTCTGACAAAAATGGTGCACATTTTTCTAGCTCAATTTGGATTTTTTAATGAACTCATTAAGTATTTGAATTTGGGCATTTAATTGTTATAATAATTAAAAATGCCCAAATAATTCTAGAAGTGGTTGAGGGCTGTTGGAAATATTTCCAAATGTGCCCACAAGTCATTTCAGGAATTTTGGAAATGGTTTGGTCTTTGAACTAAATCAAAACATAATAGCAAAATTAGAAAAAACAGAACAAATTAAATAACAGAAAGAGAGAGAGTCACCTGGGCACTTACCTGGCGCGGCTAGCTGGACGGCCCAGCCCACTGGCTGGAGCGGTTGTCTTCAACCTCTGCGAGTAGGCAGAGGCGTGTCGACGCCTGCGCGCCGGAGGCCTCCACCTCCTCTCTGCCTGCTCACCCGGATGCCTCTGGACGGCGCCACACACTCCCACCGGGCCCCTCCCTCTCTCTCGCGTCCATCCCCTCCTCTCCCTCGCTCTCTTCCGCGACGGCCGACGCGGCCATGGAAGTGCCGCCGTGAACCACCGCGCTCCCCGACCCCCTCTCGCCTTCCCATGTTGCGTGGAAGCTCCGCCACCGTCGCCCACGCCTCCTGGCCGACCCGCAGGACGCCGGACGCACCGCACCATGACCATGGCGTCGTCTTCAACCTCTCGGCCACCGACGACCGCACGCCGTCACCAACCCTTCCCCGAGCCCGCTGAGACGCGTACTTCAACCGCCGTGAGCTCTTTCCCTGAACCCCCCTCCTCTCCGTCTCGTTTGCATGCTGTAGCGCCATTCCCCACCATCACCGAAGCTCGCCGCCATTGCGCTTCGTCGCCACCGTGGCTAGAGCGAACGTAGCTCGAAGCCGAGCACACCGTTGTGCTCAGCGCGGCTCCAAGAGCCCGTAGCGCCCACCAGCTCCTCCCCACGTGCCCCCTAGCTCCAACCCGAGCACGCCTGTAGCTCCGGCCGCCGCCCAAGTGGTCGCCGCCATAGTTCCCGATCTCTCCTCGCCCAGCGGCCTGCTCCGTTGGATGTGGTGCACGTCCAGCAACCCATGGGGCCAAACCGCGAGCCCAATGGTCGCCGGATGGCAAAACCCGACGCCTCCGCCGTGCGGAATTGTTGCCGCCGGCCAGATTTCGGCGAGGCCGACGTGGCGACATCATTAGTTGCTAATGAGCCCACTAATGACCCCTCTAGAGCCACTGACGTGTGGGACCCTATGACTAATTAGGTTAGTCTAATTTTTTGTTAAGATTAGTACTAATATGTGTGGACCCCACGTGTCAGCTTTGACTTTGGTCAAGTCAATGTTGACCGGTCCCACCTGTCATCCACACAAACCAGCCCGAGACACTGACGTGCCGACCCCACACGTCAGGTTTGACTTGGACCCTTCCTGTTGACTGGATGACATCACAGTGACGCAGTGATGGGGTCATAAATGCTTTTTTGGATTTTAAATAAATCAGAAATGATTTGTTTAATTCAAAAAATGTCCTAAACTTCTAAAAATCATAGAAAATCAACCGTAGCTCAGAATTAAATAAATTATATATGAAAAATTATCAGAAAAATCAAATCTATCCATCTGTGGCATTTTCAGGCATGTTAGAACAACTTATAGCTGCTGAATTGGACAAATCAATAAATGGCATTTGAAATGCCTTTCATGGAGTTTGAATTTGAACCTTTGGTTCAAACCAACTTCATTTAATCTGGTTGCTAGATGCATTAGCCCGAACACCAGCATGTTGCCATGTCATGATCATACATCATATTGTTGCATTGCATTAATTGTGTTCTTTCTATGTTTGCCGGTGATTGTCCCCCCCTCGGTAGACGTATGTTTCGACGATGTGATCAATGACACCGATGAAGAGCTATATCTCTTCAGAAGTGCCAGGCAAGCAAAACCCCCTTGTTCATTCCGATACAATCCAACTCTCTCACTCATGCACTCTTTTACTGCATTAGGACAACAACGATTCAACTGTTACATGCTGCGGTAGTTGAACCCCTTTCCTTGCATGACCTGTCATTGCCACAGTAAATAGATGAAACCCACTAGCATGAGTAGGAGTTGTTTGAGCCCTGATGTGCCTACTCATTCATGCTTGTTTGTCATGCCTGCTACTGCTTAGAGTTGAGTCAGGTCTGATTCATCGGGGATGAGTTGGAATGGTGTTGAACATGTCCTACTGTGTGTGAGCTAAGTGTGTGAACACGATTTGGTAAAGGTAGCGGTGAGAGGCCATGTAGGAGTACATGGTGGGTTGTCTCATTGCAGCCGTCCTCAGGAACTGAGTTCTGTGTTTGTGATCCATTAACAGTTACTACCACACATTGGAATGCTTAAGTGCCCCTCTCGACTTATTAATCAACCTGATATCTGTCC
Source organism: Triticum urartu (assembly GCF_003073215.2). NCBI lineage: Eukaryota > Viridiplantae > Streptophyta > Magnoliopsida > Poales > Poaceae > Triticum > Triticum urartu. The sequence continues at coordinate 349,938,454 of NC_053024.1, read as the reverse complement.
AGGAGTTGCAACTAGTTTCTGGTGTTTGTAGGTAGTGTTAGTAGTCTACCAAGTGGTACCCGATACAGGTGGGCTTGGGACAGACTATGCACCGTGGCATGGTGTACCAAGCGTAGATCCACCCGTCGAGGTGGGCTTGGGAACCCTGCACACATGTTTGGGGCCATGAGCGACACCCCGGCCGGATCTCCTTGTGGATGGAACCCAAATAGGCGATAAACCTGGACTAGAGACTTGTGTGGTTAGTCAGGTCGTGGCCGACTCCCTCGCCAGGCTTCCGCTTGAAGGTTGCCGAGATACACGATGTGTAAATGGTGGTAAGTGGCGAGAGTGTGTGTGAAGAAGTACACCCCTACAGGGTTAACATTATCTATTCGAATAGCCGTGTTCGCGGTAAAGGACTTCTGGGTTGCCTATAACAGTTCATAGACAAGTGAAAGTGGATACTCTAAAATGCGCAAGATAAGCGTGAGTGCTATGGATGGCGTTCTCGTAGGAAGACGGGAGTGCATCCATAGTGGTGTATTGAATGGTGAATATGTGGACTCGTGTGCGCCACCTCAAAAGAGTTACTTGCAGTCGTAGTTCAGGTTAGCCACTGAGTCAAAGCTGGCTTGCTGCAGTTAAACTCCACCACCCCTTTGTTGATACCGATGCATATGTAGATAGTTCTGATGTAAGTCTTGCTGGGTACATTTATACTCACGTTTGCCTATTTTATGTTTTGCAGAGACGTCAGTCTCGCTAGTAGTTCCGTGTGGACTTCGACGTTTAGCTTGATACCTCAGCTACGATCTTGTGCCCTCGGCAGGATCTGGTAGATAGTCAGGCTTCTCAACCTTTTTCATTTATAGATGTCTGTACTCAGACATGTTTTACATTCCGCATGTGCTTTGATTGTATGCTATGATTGTTGGGTCATGAGACCCATGTTTGTAATATCTCGCTCCTCGGAGCCTAATGAATAAATACTCTGAGTCATAGAGTCTTGTTGTGATGCCATGTTGTATTGCACATATTGAGCATATTGTGTGTATGATTGAAATGCTTGGTATGTGTGGGATCCGACAACCTAGTTGTTTATCCTTGGTAGCCTCTCTTATGGGGAAATGTAGTCTTGTGCTTCCATGAGCCGTAGTAGTCCGCTACAGCCCGGTTCACCGGAGTCCTGCTAGCCCAGCACTACTGCTCCGAAACACTTGACTGGCCGGCCTGTGATTCACTTTGTTCCTGTGTCTGTTCCTTCGGGGAAATGTCAGGCGGTGACATCCGGAGTCCTGCCTCGCCTGCTACAGCCCGGTTCACTGGAGTCTTGTTAGCCCAGTGCTACAGCCTGGATTCACACGCTGCTGATCGACATGCTCGATGTTGATTCATGTATTCCTGTCCCCGTAAGTTAGTGCCACTTTGGGTTCACGACTAGTCATGTAGGCCCGGGTTCTCTGTCATATGGATGCTAGCAACACTATCATATACGTGAGCCAAAAGGCACAAACGGTTCCAGGCCATGGTAAGGCGACACCCGTGGGAATACCATGCGTGAGGCTACAAAGTGATATGAGGTGTTACCGGCTAGATCGATGTGACTTGGAATTGGGGTCCTGACAGCTTTGGTATCAGAGCCTGACTGCCTATAGGATTACCAAGCCAAACTGGTCGAAGTTGTGTCTAGAAATGCTTTAGTTATATAAGGGAATTGATTGTGGAAGGGAACGTAAGGCTCTTTTTACTTCTTTACCTTATGCCCTCTGATCTGAGTCATCCTCTTCTTTTCTGCGGGGATTAAGAACTAGGCTTTCCCATCTTCTATTAGGATCACGTGTTACTAATCCGTAGACTTATAGGAATGATGGATTCAAGTATCAGTTCAGTTCCTACTACTTCCGTGTGTTGTTAGTTAATCCCAGAACCTTGATATGATGATGCTAAGTGGTTATGCCACCATTTTGCGTGATGTCTCAAATCTTCTTGAGCATTTTACAGCCGTTATGCTGTCCGAGTCATCGCAGGTCTCTAAACTATCTAATGCATTTGCAAATCCTTTCTTTCCGTTCCCGATGTTCTTTTTGGTCAGAATAAGCACACTAATCAGTGAGTTGAGGTACTCTGTTGCCTCGACATATATGTTGGAGGTGTTATTATGACCATAGGTGTTTTAGGGAGTCACCTAGTAATCTAGCCATGTTTTGTGTTCCCAGTGTGATGATTCTGGCCACCATTCTCGAACCCAAGTTTCACCCTACCTACCTCATGTCGATAGTGTTTGCTAGTTCCTTTAGGATATTAGTAACCTTTGCATTAGTCCTCAAGGTCCATGGTAGTTCCTTCTTCCAAATACTACGAATCGCTTATGGCAGAAGTTCGTTGAACCAAAAGATCACAATAAGAGTGCTCTTGACGAGTTCTCCATTCAAATTGTGAATCTGCCAGTCCTTCTTCTTCTGCGTGGGTTATCCAGAAGAAATATATTGAACTTGTTCGACATACTAATCCATGCGTCCACAAATCAAAAAAAAATTATATGTTCCTTGAGTTGCCCCCCTTTAGTTGTACCCCGACCTTAGCCTATCAGTTGATAGTCAAGAGTATGTGTGCATTCATGTTTATCGGTGCCTTTTACTCTTGTAGTCCGTCAAGCCATTCTATTCCGGAATGACAAGGAGAAACAAACTCCAGTACCTTGTCCACTTCGAGGATTGGGTCAAAGTAGTTGTATTCCACAGATCCAAATGCCAATCCAGCTTTTGTTCTGTTCTACCTTGGAGTGTCACCCTCTTTCATATCATGAATGACAGGAGAATTGCACAATCTCTCATGAGTTCTTGACGTAGTGATACTTCTTGCCATCTGAGGGAGTCCTGGATTAGGGGGTGTCCGGATAGCCGGACTATACCTTCGGCCGGACTCCTGGACTATGAAGATACAAGATTGAAGACTTCGTCCCGTGTCCGGAAGGGACTTTCCTTGGCGTGGAAGGCAAGCTTGGCGATAAGGATATGTAGATTTCCTACCATTGTAACCGACTCTGTGTAACCCTACCCCTCTCTGGTGTCTATATAAACCGGAGGGTTTTTGTCCGTAGGGACAACAATCATACCATAGGCTAGCTTCTAGGGTTTAGCCTCCTTGATCTCATGGTAGATCTACTCTTGTATTACCCATATCATCAATATTAATCAAGCAGGACGTAGGGTTTTACCTCCATCAAGAGGGACCGAACCTGGGTAAAACATTCTGTCCCCTGCCTCCTGTTACCATCCGCATAGACGCACAGTTCGGGACCCCCTACCCAAGATCCGCCGGTTTTGACACCGACAATGGTGCTTTCATTGAGAGTTCCTCTGTGCCGTCGCCATCAGGAAGGATGCCTCATCCCGTCTTTAAATACGACACTGTTGCTAAGGGAGCTTTGGCTGTCGGCTAGACTCTCAGGCTAGGTGGTTTCCTTATGACCGCCTGTTCGGCTGCTGCGCCGATGATGACTTCTCAGGTCATCAAAAGCAATCTTCACGTCATCTTGGAATTCGCCGAGCAGCTAGATCCAATGGAGCTCTCTTCCCTAAACGAGCTCTTGGATCGCTTCGCCGCCCTAGGAGTCGCTACGGATTGCGACCAGATTGGGCCTAAACCCGATCAGAGAGAGATTAACTCTCCCCAGGTCACCCATCACGTTGCCGTGGTAGAGGGACAGTGTGGCGACCCTTCATCTATCTTAAGGACTAGCTATGTCCGGATTCCCGATCCCTCCAAGCCAGATACCCGCAGAGGGGAGGACATCACTCAAGACCTGAACTTAAAGTCGGGCGACGGGCTAGATTCATTGGATAACATCCAAGAATCCAAACTTCCGAGTTCGGAAACTCCTTAGCCCCTGGGTCTCAGATTGGGTGAGGTTTCGGATTCGATTCCACCCACCCACCCGTACATAAGCGATCTATCTCAAATTAGGCAAGAGCCCGAAGAAACAGTACATCATTACTGGGTCAGATTCCTCCTAGTTATTAACAGGATAAAGGACTGCCACGAGGAAGATGAAATTTCATTCTTCTGCAATAATTGCACGGACAAGGGAATCCTCAACGCCATTAGTCGCCGTGATATTACACGCTTCGCTGACTTGGCGTCCATAGTACGAAAGTACTGTGCGATGGAAAGCGCCTGGAAAACCGAAATAAAATTCTAGGACAATCCGGCCTTGAATACAAACCCAGTCCGAAATAAAACTGTGCATCATCGCCAGACACCCGGGTTCAATACCAAAAAGCAAAAGCCCTCTACAGGGCACGAAACCGTGCTGGAAGGATGGCTTAATGGACCCTGTAAAATTCATAGTGCAGAGGGTGCCACACCAACTCATAGCCTTAGAGCATGTTGGATACTCCGGCAGGTGGCAAAAATTGGCAAAGATCTTTTAATTCCAGAAGCCACAGAAAGCCACCCCAGAGACACCAGTACAGTATTAACAGTCTTCGAGACTTTCGCATCAAATAATATGCGAAAAAGAACACTCCGTAGCCTTGCCAAAGTCTACCAAGTAGCAACAATAAACCCATGGAGTGACACGGCTATTAGTTTTAACGCCAGTGATGAACCTAAATTCCAAACAACCCGAGCACTAGCCGCATTGGTCCTCAGTCCAATAGTGGACGGCTTTCGTCTTACCAAGGTACTCATGGATGGCGGCAGCGGATTGAACGTCATTTATGAGGAAACCCTTCAAAAAATGGAAATAGACTGGAACCACATTGAGCGAAGCAGCACAACCTTTAGAGGAATAATCCCCAGTCGGGAAGCGCGCTGTATAGGAAAAATCACACTAGATGTGGTGTTCGGCACGCCGGATAATTATAGGTCTGAAGAGGTCACGTTCCAAGTGGCCTCGTTCAGTAGCGGATATCATGCTCTGCTAGGGCCGGAAGTGTTTACAATCTTCCAAGCAATATCCCATTACGGGTACATGAAGCTCAAGATGCCCGGGCCTAATGGAATCATCACTCTCGCTAGTGATCCGGACATAGCACTCCGCGCCGAAAACAAGACAGCCGCACTGGCCCTCGAGGCGCTATCCGAAGCCCTAGCGGTTGAGGAACTGACTGCGTTGCGCTCCATGGTGAATAGGGATGATGTGATACTCGACAAAAGATCCAAGTCCACCTCCTTTAAACCAGCGGACGAAATAGTCAAATTCCAGGTCCATCCAGCGGACCCCAATAAAACAGCTTCCATCGGAGCACAGTTAAACCCTGATGTAGACGCCGCACTGTGAGAGTTCCTACGAGAGAACTGGGACATTTTCACCTGGCACCCTTCAGACATGCCAGGAATCCCACGCAGGCTGGCCGAACACAGCTTAAATATCCTAAAGGGATTCAAGCCAGTCAAACAGGCTCTTCGGCGTTTTCCGAACCTAAGAGACAGGCCATGGGAGAGGAACTAGCCAAGCTACTGGAGGCCGGATTCATCAAAGATATAAAACACCCGGACTGGCTAGCAAACCTGGTGATGGTACCAAAGAAGGACAAATCCTGGCGCCTGTGCGTTGATTTTAAAGACCTTAACAAGGCTTGCCCAAAGGATCCCTTCCCCCTCCCCCGCATCGGTCAAATTATCGATGCTACCGTAGGACACGATTCATTGTGTTTCCTCGACGCATACTCCGGCTACCATCAAATAAAGATGGCAGAGTCAGACCAAGCCGCAATGACATTCATCACACCATACGGCCCATTCTACTTCAACACAATGCCCTTCGGGCTCAAAAACGCCGGCGCAACATATCAGCGCATGATTCAGACATGTCTGGCAAACCAGATCGGCAAAACAGTGGAGGCATACGTAGATGATGTGGTCGTTAAAACAAGACATGTCGAATCTCTAGTAGACGACTTGAGGCTAACATTCGGTAACCTCCGAACATACGACATCGAGCTCAACCCGGAAAAATGCGTTTTCGGCGTTCCAGCCGGAAAGCTCTTGGGCTTCATTGTATCCGGTAGAGGAATTGAAGCAAATCCAGCCAAGATCCGAGCTCTATCACAATTGGATATCCCAAAGGACCTCAAATAAATACAAAAATTAATCGGATGCGTGGCGGCTCTAAGCCGCTTTATCACCCGCTTGGGAGAAAAGGCCCTACCCCTTTACCGCCTCCTTCGGCACACCGAACACTTCGAGTGGACGGATGCAGCCATGGCCGGACTCGACGAAATAAAAGCCATCTTGGCAACAAACCCAGTCCTGGCCGTGCCAAACATTGGCGAACCAATGCTATTATACATTGCAGCAACCAATCCGGTCGTAAGCGCAGTGCTCGTCGTCGAACAAGAAACGGACGGACACAAATTCCCCCTTCAAAAGCCGGTCTACTATGTGTCCACTGTCCTTACTCCGTGCAAGTCACGGTACCCGCATTATGAAAAGATTGCGTACGCGGTATATACGGCATCCCGGAAGCTGCGACACTACTTTCAAGAGTGTTCAATAACAGTAGCCTCGGAAGTGCCACTTAACAATATTATAAACAACCGCGACGCGACGGGCCAGATTGCAAAGTGGGCCATTGAGCTCCTCCCGTTCGACATAACTTACAAGCCACGGCGAGCCATCAAGTCGCAAGTTTTGGCCGACTTCGTCGCAGAATGGACGGAGGCCGAACTCCCTAAAGAGTACGGTACATATTAAACTGGGTCATGCACTTCGACGGCTCCAAAATGTTGGCCGGTCTAGGGGCTGGCGTTGTTTTGCCGTCCCGCACAGGAGACACAATTCAATACGTACTCCAGATAATGTACACAGACTCCAACAATGTAGCCGAATATGAGGCCCTTTTACATGGTCTCCGGATGTCAGTATCCATGGGCATTCAACGCCTAGAGGTGCGCAGGGACTTAAACCTCACAATATCCCAAATAAATGGAGACTTTGATGCCAAGGATCCAAAAATGGCAGCTTATCGCAACGCCGTCCTAAAAATGTCAACTCGGTTCGAAGGGCTCGAATTTCACCATATAGCCCGGGAAAATAATCAGGCGGCAGATGTCCTGGCACGCATCGGCGCAAAACGCGATGTAGTCCCCCCCAACATCTTCTTGGAAAGGCTGTTCAAGCCATCGGTAGTATGGGAAGGGGAACCCGGCAATAACAGCCCGGACCCAACCGCACTGCCCGACACCGAACACTCTGACATAATTGGAAGCTCTACCAATGAAATAACACCTTCAGCCCATGTAATAATGGCCATCATCGCCCCATGGACAGAACCATTCCTCGCCTACCTTACTAGGCAGGAACTCCCCGAGGACCAAAATGAGGCACGCTGCATAGTGTGGCAATCTAAAGCCTATAAAGTCCATGATGGAGAGCTTTATAAGAAAAGCGCTACCGGAGTCCTTCAAAGGTGCATCTCCGAAGAGGAAGGGCGGAACCTCCTGGCTGAAATTCATGCCAGACTCGGTGGTCATCATGCTGCAGCTCGGTCCCTTGTAAGCAAGGCCTTCCGTACAGGCTTTTATTGGCCGACGGCCCGGGCAGACGCCCAGGACTTAGTCCAACGATTCGTCGGTTGCCAACTTTTTGCAAACCAAAGCCATATGCCACCCACCGCCCTCCAAACTATCCCCATCACTTGGCCCTTCGCGGTCTGGGGGCTTGACATGGTTGGACCCCTTAAAGGCGGAACCCACAAGAAAAAAATACTTACTGGTCATGGTGGATAAGTTCACCAAATGGATAGAAGCCAAGCCTGTTAAGACGGCCAAATCCGGACCGGTGATAGACTTTATATCCGGGGTTGTACACCGTTACGGCGTCCCCCACAGCATCATCACTGATAACGGCACGAACTTTACGGCCGATGAGGTAAAACTCTGGTGCAAAAACATGGGCATCAAGCTCGATTATGCTTCCGTCTATCACCCACAAACTAACGGTCAGGTCGAACGTGCAAATGGTCTTATCACGAGCGGCATCAAACCTAGATTAGTGCGGTCCCTTAAGGAATCTAATACGCACTGGGTAGAGGAGCTTGACTCCGTACTCTAGGGGCTGCGGACCATGCCGAATCGCAGCACCGGATACACACCATTCTTCATGGTGTACGGTGCAAAGGCAGTTTTGCCCTGCTACATAATTCATGACTCACCTTGAGTGCGCATGTATGAAGAAAGAGAAGCCGAGCTCGATCGGTAGGACAGTTTGGACGCCTTGGAGGAAGAGCGTGACGTGGCAAAAGCCCGTTCCGCATTCTATCAACAGCAGGCTCAAAGATACCAAAGCAGAGAAGTACGGGCCAAAAATTACAACGTTGGCGAATTAGTTCTACACCTGCCGGATAAGAAAAAGGACAAACTCAAGCCCAAGTGGGAAGGTCCCGTCATAATTGACCAAGTCCTGACTGGTGGAGCGTACCGCCTGCGAGATGCATCGAATAACCGACTCGAGCCGAACCCATGGAACGCAGCCCGTCTCCGAAGATTCTACGCCTAGCGCCGGACTCTGTGTTCGTCTCCTTCCTCTATCCATTTTTTATATACTTTTTGTCTTACATTTCTCTCCTTCTCCTCTCTCTCTCTTATAGCCTTTAAAGGCTCATACAGTGATGCTCTATCCGCGCTCATTAAACCTGGGGGCTTCCTTAAACAGAAGCTTATTTATACGGGCTTCATGCCCAACACATGTGTCACACTTCCGCATGTACCTTTTATTCACCATTATATGCATCGATATGACTTAAGTTTTGGCCAAGCTGGGTTGCCTGGCTCCTGTGCTTACCCCTACGTTCCCGATTATTCGGCTAGGTGGTAAAGGGAGCACCTCTGCGATTGTTACTGCCGGGTCAGCCGGATGTGTACCTCAGACTGGGTGAAGCCGAAAGCTAGCGTTCTTAAGGGAATATTCGGTCGGTGAACTAAAGGTGATCTTTTTCACTTATTTATCTATACACCCCCAGATGTTTTTCCTGCGTCTCTTTTCGCAGAATGGACATCACTTTAGGGCATGCCTCCCAGGGAAAGGAACCCCTAACGGAACTATTCTCCCTGGAAGATGTTTCTTACTAACCATGTAATATAACATAACTAGTTGGGCACTTGTCTGTTCAAGCACTAATGACCCCTACGCCTGGTCTCCATGCATACCCCGGTTCTTATATAACCGCGAGGGTATTCGGACACACTCCGGACCGTCAGGTCCCGAGGTTGAAGCGAAAAGGCCGGCCATGACAAACGATCTACAATCCGGCTAGAAGGCATTACACATGTCAATTATAATTACATAGTCAATCTGACTGATTGTATTCCTCTTCAATACCATCTAACAGGCTGTCTAGTTTACAGTCCTATTGGGAATATTTGCGGCCAATTCTACTTGGCCGTATACTAAGCTCACAGGGATCTCCTTCCCATCGGGCCCCACGGGTCCGACCTCGGCCATGTGGTTTGGGTCAGCCTTTGTGTACAGCGTCTTCACGATGGCCCAGGCCTCCCTGGCGCCTTGACGGCAGGCAGACATCTTCCACAATCGGAAGCGCCGCCGCGCTCCCTTCAGCTTCTCTACAAGCTCTCCAAGGCCTTCGGGCATGGAGACGGATGGCCACAAGGCCTGGGCATGCTTTGCATCACCTGCCGAACTCGCTCGTGCAGTTGTGAGAGCTCGGGAAGAAAGTCACCCGTAGAACTGGGCATTTCCTCTACAGGACGACCTGTTAGCATACCTACAGACATTACTCTGTTAGTCGACTTCCTCGCCGAACTCTTTTTTCAAAGTTCGTTTAAGCACTTACTATATATGCCGCGTCGAAGCCGCTGATTCTCCTTCACGGAGTCCAATAGCTGGGCACGAACATCCTTCAGTTCAACGCCTAGCTTGGTGTTGGCATCTTGGAGATCATTCTTCTCCCGCCTCACCTTTGTCAGCACGCTCTCACCAGCCTTCAGCTGGCATCGAAGTTGTTGCTCTTCCGGATTTAATCCAGCGCCATCTGCAATTTCATTTGTCAGATTTGCACCCATGCCGCACTTCGCAAAATACTTATCTTTCGAAGTGTATATTACCAAAGGGGGTCTCCTTGGGTTCCCCTGCCGCGGCTAGTGCGGCCTCAAGTTGGGCTTTGCACTCTTCCAGCTCCTGGGACAGTAGGGTATTCTTTTCTATAAGAACCTGCATAACAAATGATCCTTAAATCAGTTATTCTAACCGTCTCAAGTCTCGGGGGCTACTGGTATATATATAATTACCAAAATTTTCTTAGCCGTAAGTCTTTTACATATTGCTCCGTGGCTCTGGCTAGACCATTTTGAATGGCACGGAGGTAGGTATCTCCCGAATTAAAGGCATCCAATGCCTCTTGGGAGAAACAAGCGTCGCGAAGAACTGTCCGGCGACACCTATGGTTCATGGCACTCTCCACCTCGGAATTGGTGGCAGACAGCCTGTCCGCATCCTCTGTCGGAGGAGCGTCCGGTGCGCGCCTCGTGTTTGCCTCCGCTTCCGGACCAGGCTTTGGAGCCTGGCTGGTGGAGGAGCGATTGGCAACCTCTTCGGATATAGTCCGACGAGGTCTCTTCGTCCTGAAGAGAGCATGAGCGTTAGTATGCCTTGAAGGAATAACACCTGAGAATAAGATGGCGCGCTATACCTTTGTGCCGGCGTCTCAGTCCGGACCGCACTTCTTTTCAGCCCGCGGGGCCTTGCCGCCCCTCGTGGGCTAGCCGCCGCAGGCTCGGCCTCCCGTCTCAAGGACGTCCCCTGCAAAACACGGTTGTCATACGGCAATCAAAAACACGCGAGGATAGATCTCTTTTCAAAGTGCTGGGACTTCGGTCTCAGTTACCTGTGAGGCTGGGTGTAGCCCTGGGTAATCGGCCGTAATGGCCACCAAGGCGTTGTCCTTGCTCAATTGATGAAACACCCCATCAATCAGCTCCACAGATAAGTCCGGATCCTCTTGAGAGGCCGGGTCGAGGAACCGTCCCGGATCCTCGGGTTGTGGAGGAGGGCTGTTTATTTCTTTAATAGCCTGGCGCAGTTCCTGCGTTGAAGTCGTTAGACTGAATATTTGACAATGGGAATATAAAACGGATGGGCAAGTAAAAGTGTCCACTTACCCAACTTGGGGGATTGTACATAGAAAATCCACCCTGAGGGTTGACGCGGAGAAATTCCTCCTCTTCTCCCTTGTACAAAGTGGACAAGATCTTTATTAGAGAGGCAGCCGAATCCGGCCCCTTACGGCCGTGGCGGGTGGCGTCGTCCTCCCCGTTGAAGTCCCACATGGGGCGGCCTCTATACTGAAGCGGCTGCACCCCTCGCATGATGCATGCGGCCATGACCCCGATCATGGTAAGTCTGGAATGAGCAAATAATCTTATCCGGCCCATCAGGTAAAGAACGTCCTTGTCGCTTTTCCTCTGAGGGCTCCGTGGACGCCAGTTGAGGCACTTCTTTAGGGGAGCACTGTCGAACTCAGGGAGGCCGATCCGGACAGGATCTGGCAGCGGGACGTCCTCTATCTAAAACCATTCCGAAGGCCAGTCTTCGGACGCCTTCTTTGGGGTTCCGGATAGATATCCGGTCCTGGCGATGCGCCACACTTCGGCTCCGCCCACTTGATATATTCACTCCTTAGAACAGGGCACAAGGCAGAATAGCCTTTTCCACAGCGCGAAATGAGCCTCGCAACCCAAAAACAGCTCACAAAGGGCTACAAAGCCCGCGATATGCAATATGGAGGCAGGCGTGAGGTTGTGCAGCTGGAGGCCATAGAACTCCAGGAGCCCCCGGAGAAACGGAGGAATCGGAAATCCGAGCCCTCTTATTAAGTAAGGGACAAGGCATACCCGCTCTCCTTTGGAGGGATTGGGGGCGCTCTCTGCTTGCTCTCCGCCATTATAGGTGGCAAGACCGGCTCGAACCGGGACCATATAGGCCGGGGGGAGAAATCCCTTGGTCTGGAGCGTCGCTAGCTCACTGTGCGGGATGGAGCACCTCTTCCAATCTCCAGGCTGAGGGCTGGAAGGGCGAGAGGAGGAGCTGCGGCGGCCGGCCATGATAGAATGGACCTTTGTCGGATACGCTCTAATGAATACTCGTGGAGGGGAGAAGGTGTGGTTTGGATCTAAATCCTCGTCCCCTTAAATAGGCGGCTCATTCACGCGACTAGGGGTGTAAATATAAAAAAACACCCTGACTTTTCGTATTCGTTTGACACGTGGAAGACGGCCATTATTGGGCGTAGAAGCCAAGGAGCGCTACAAGAAACCGGACATTATTCAACAGGTACACGGAATTTGGAGAACCCGCCTTGCAATGCCGAAGACAATCTGCATGCCGGACTCGTCGTCATTGAAGCCTGGTTCGGGGGCTACTGAGGGAGTCCTGGATTAGGGGGTGTCCGGATAGCCGGACTATACCTTCGGCCGGACTCCTGGACTATGAAGATACAAGATTGAAGACTTCATCCCGTGTCCGGAAGGGACTTTCCTTGGCGTGGAAGGCAAGCTTGGCGATACGGATATGTAGATTTCCTACCATTGTAACCGACTCTGTGTAACCCTAGCCCTCTCCGGTGTCTATATAAACCAGAGGGTTTTTGTCCATAGGGACAACAATCATACCATAGGCTAGCTTCTAGGGTTTAGCCTCCTTGATCTCGTGGTAGATCTACTCTTGTACTACCCATATCATCAATATTAATCAAGCAGGACGTAGGGTTTTACCTCCATCAAGAGGGCCCGAACCTGGGTAAAACATTGTGTCCCCTGCCTCCTGTTACCATCCGCATAGACACACATTTCGGCACCCCCTACCCGAGATCCGCCGGTTTTGACACCGACACCATCATTGTTCATTCCTCGGTTCCTGTGTTATTGTAACCGAAATGCCGACAAGTGAATCGTGATGTGTGAAATCAATACTCCTAGCAACCCCATTGCTTGGTGGTTAATGGACGATAATCTCATTCTTGGTGTGTTGATTATGCAATCATCATTCTAAGATTGATCGTGCGACCTAGTCCTTTTTCCTGGTGCACTCTTTGATCAAGAGTTGGGATTATGTCTATCCTTGCTTATTTGGTCATATCATCTTGCCTAAAGAGCAAGATTGATGTTGAGCTTAGTAACATGTCGGTGGTTCGTGATTTTCCGAATAGCTTCTCGGAAGTATCACCAGGTTGTCCCCTGACCGCTATATTGAGCTCATGATCAAGATGGTTTCTTGCAAACCACCCCTTCTCCAAGAATCTGTGTGGGATACCCCTGAGCTAGTTGGTTAAGCCAAACAACAACTTGGAGAGTTGGAAGATAAAAGCTTGTCTGGCTTAGTTCATGTTAAGGGATATCTTTTTGTGTGCATGTGTGTGTTGAAGAAAGATGATATCTTCATCGATTGGTCCTCGTGATCAGTTGTTGGATCTATTGCCTTGTCAAAACTTTGACTTGAGTATGGGCTATCGTTAAGTCAAATCAGAACCAACGACGTTCATAATGTTGTCTTACTCGTGGTTGTCCCTCGGGCATACACCATTATATCTTTTGGTTTGATCAATGCTATCACCGTGCTCACATGATGGTGGAAGTCCAGTGACATGGAAATTCCGGTGAGTTGCTGTTGAGCCCATCAGCAGCATTTTGTCTCCCCCAATGATTCATGTTGAACATCAACCTAGTGTTAGAAAACTTTTGTAAGCATTGCCTTCGTGTTCCGCTCATGAGGTATATGTTTGGGTGAAAGAAGTGACTTCCTCTAAGTTCATGTGCATTTGGTGCAAGTTGCCGCCGTGAATTCGAGAAAGTCAATGTTGCTTCCTTTAGAACCATCCCAAGTTAGTCATGCATGTACGAAGTATGCTATGGTTTGACAGGCTCGCTACCTTCATTTCATATGTATCTCCTAGTACACCAAGCCACTGATTGACTTGTTCAAGAAACAAGGAGTCTGTTCTAACGTTAATCCTTTGGACTTCCACGCGTGGAGACTTCAATATCCTTGATGATGGTTCCCCACCTGAGCTCGATAGTGTTTCATTATAAGACTTCTACATGGTCATGCTTGTCTTGAACAGTGTGTTCACATGTATGTGGCAGAACCAACTCATGTTTTGGAGCTTGCTATTGTAGCTCATTTCCCGAGAATCTCGCAACGTCATCTCGTCAGTTTGTGTTGCAAACTTCCTTTTCTAGATATGATGTCCGAAATATCCTGTTACCAACCAGATCTGAATCTCAGGCAGATATGATGGTTGGAACTTTTCCAGGATCTATGATGTAGGTCTCGACAAGGTTGATGTTCTGGCCGACGCACCTAGCCGGAAGATCTGTCATTGTAGTATCTTTGACCATCTTTCTATGAGGATTTCGTGTGACTTATTATAGAAGTTATTCCTTAGAGATCCTTGTGCTCTCAGTTTCTTCGATGATTCTATAACCATTGAAACGTTGGAAACACTCTCGGCTGTTGAGTTTTTCCCCAGTCACCAGAATCATTCCCAGCATTTGCATTTTGTTCCCAGCTTGCACCTCAATAGTTGTTGTCCAGGATCATCTTCAAAAGCGGTCCTACCATGGGTCCCATCCATCTCCGATGATAAGCAAAAAGCATCCCTTGCGTTGTCTTCAACAAGGTAGTCCACATCATCCATTCTAGTCCGAGTATACCATCCCTTAGTACTCCGCCAAACGATTGTTGTGATTGCCTTAGGCTGGTATAAAGAGTTCCAATGATCTCAGAATCAAAAGTAATTCTTTTTGCCACTTAAGGGAATGTTTCTGCGAGTCACCTTCCCCGAGGTGTCCCGTTATGGAATCATGGCAATTATCTCCTCACTACCTTGAAAACCATGCACTATCCTACACTAGCATGGAATTGTCGCCTACCAATTTGAACCTTTGTCATATGTTTCTCATCCATCATCTCTGATGTGTGTTCTACGTCTTAGCTCAAGGGATGTTTCTACGTCTCATTCCGTGAGTTGATCTTGTGTTCATTAAGATAGATGATCCATCCTTGTAGATTTATCTCGCTCTTTTGTCCTCGTGTTGGGTGAGGATCTCGCAAGCAAAGATGTCAAAGATCAATATGAAGCAATGAATCAATGTCTTCGAGATGGCAATTGGATCATGGAGATCGTGTTAGCTTCGTGTCCCCTCTGTCTTCTTACCTCACGTCTTGAATCTCGGGACGAGATTCCTGTTTAGTGGGGGTGAGTTGTCACAGCCCTAGAATTTGTTTGTAATTAGTTGCATCAGCACCCATGCATCATGTCTAAAATTTATTTGAAAGTTGAAATGGGGACTGTTAAACCCTAGCAGCAAATGAAATTCAACTAGGTTCAACTTAAATCTTTTCAATGAACCCAAAATGCCCTTTAAAAATGTTCATCATTTTTGAATTGGTTTTGGCACCTCTGACAAAAATGTGCACATTTTTCTAGCTCAATTTGGATTTTTTAATGAACTCATTAAGTATTTGAATTTGGGCATTTAATTGTTATAAATAATTAAAAATTCCCAAATAATTCTAGAAGTGGTTGAGGGCTATTGGAAATATTTCCAAATGTGCCCACAAGTCATTTCAGGAATTTTGGAAATGGTTTGGTCTTCGAACTAAATCAAAACATAATAGCAAAAATAGAAAAAACAGAACAAATTAAATAACAGAAAGAGAGAGAGTCACCTGGGCACTTACCTGGCGCGGCTAGCTGGACGGCCCAGCCCACTGGCTGGAGCGGTTGTCTTCAACCTCTGCGAGTAGGCAGAGGCGTGTCGACGCCTGCGCGCCGGAGGCCTCCACCTCCTCTCTGCCTGCTCGCCCGGATGCCTCTGGACGGCGCCACGCACTCCCCCCAGGCCCCCTCCCTTTCTCTCGCGTCCATCCCCTCCTCTCCCTCGCTCTCTTCCGCGATGGCCGACGCGGCCATGGAAGCACCGCCGTGAACCACCGTGCTCCCCGACCCACTCTCGCCTTCCCGTTTTGCGTGGAAGCTCCTCCACCGTCACCCACGCCTCCTGGACGACCCGCAGGACGCCGGACGCACCGCACCACGACCATGGCGTCGTCTTCAACCTCTCGGCCGCCGAGATCGCCGACGACCGCACGTCGTCACCAACCCTTCCCCGAGCCCACTGAGACACGTACTGCAACCGCCATGAGCTCCTTCCTCGAACCCCCCTATTCTCCGTCTCGTTTGCATGCCGTAGCGCCATTCCCCACCGTCACCGAAGCTCGCCGCCGTTGCGCTTCCTCGCCACCGTGGTTAGAGCGAACGTAGCTCGAAGCCGAGCACACCGCTGTGCTCAGCGTGGCTCCAGGAGCCCATAGCGCCCACCAGCTCCTCCCCACGTGCCCCCTAGCTCCAACCCGAGCACGCCCGTAGCTCCGGCCGCCGCCCAAGTGGTCGCCGCCGTAGTTCTTGATCTCTCCTCGCCCAGCGGCCTGCTCCGTTGGATGCGGTGCATGTCCAGCAACCCGTGGGGCCAAACCGCGAGCCCAATGGTCGCAGGATGGCAAAACCCGACGCCTCCGCCGTGCGGAATGGTTGCCCCCGACCAGATTTCGGCGAGGCCGACGTGGCGACATCATTAGTTGCTAATGAGCCCACTAATGACCCCTCTAGAGCCACTGATGTGTGGGACCCTGTGACTAATTAGGTTAGTCTAATTTTTTGTTAAGATTAGTACTAATATGTGTGGACCCCACGTGTCAGCTTTGACTTTGGTCAAGTCAACGTTGACCGGTCCCACCTGTCATCCACACAAACTAGCCCGAGACACTAACATGGCGACCCCACACGTCAGGTTTGACCTGGACCCGTCCTATTGACTGGATGACGTCACAGTGACGCAGTGATGAGGTCATAAATGCTTTTCTAGATTTTAAATAAATCAGAAATGATTTGCTTAATTCAGAAAATGTCCTAAACTTCTAAAAATCATAGAAAATCAACCGGAGCTCAGAATTAAATAAATTATATATGAAAAAATATCAGAAAAATCCAATCTATCCATCTGTGGCATTTTCATGCATGTTAGAACAACTTATAGCTGCTGAATTGGACAAATCAATAAATGGCATTTGAAATGCCTTTCATGGAGTTTGAATTTGAACCTTTATTCAAACCAACTTCATTTAATCTGGTTGCTAGATGCATTAGCCCAAAGACCAGCATGTTGCCATGTCATGATCATACATCATATTGTTGCATTGCATTGATTGTGTTCTTTCTGTGTTTGCCGATGATTGTCCCCTCCCCTCGGTAGACGTATGTTTCGACGATGTGATCAATTACACCGATGAAGAGCTATATCATCTTCAGAAGTTCCAGGCAAGCAAAACCCCCTTGTTCATTCCGATACAATCCCACTCTCTCGCTCCTGCACTCTTTTACTGCATTAGGACAACAACGATTCAACTGTTACATGTTGCGGTAGTTGAACCCCTTTCCTTGCATGACCTGTCATTGCCACAGTAAATAGATGAAACCCGCTAGCATGAGTAGGAGTTGTTTGAGCCCTGATGTGCCTACTCATTCATGCTTGTTTGTCATGCCTGCTACTGCTTAGAGTTGAGTCAGGTCTGATTCATCGGGGATGAGTTGGAATGGTGTTGAACATGTCCTACTGTGTGTGAGCTAAGTGTGTGAACACGATTTGGTAAAGGTAGCGGTGAGAGGCCATGTAGGAGTACATGGTGGGTTGTCTCATTGCAGCCGTCCTCAGGAACTGAGTTCTGTGTTTGTGATCCATGAAACAGTTACTACCACACATTGGAATGCTTAAGTGCCCCTCTCGACTTATTAATCAACCTAATCTCTGTCCAGGAGTTGCAACTAGTTTCTGGTGTTTGTAGGTAGTGTTAGTAGTCTACCAAGTGGTACCCGGTACAGGTGGGCTTGGGACAGACTAGGCACCATGGCACAGTGTACCAAGTGTAGATCCACCCATCGAGGTGGGCTTGGGAACCCTGCACACATTGTTTGGGGCCGTGAGCGACACCCCGACCGGATCTCCTTGCGGATAGAACCCGAATAGGCGATAAACCTGGACTAGAGACTTGTGTGGTTAGTTAGGTCGTGGCCGACTCCCTCGCCAGGCTTCCGCTTGAAGGTTGCTGAGATACACGATGTGTACATGGTGGTAAGTGGCAAGAGTGTGTGTGAAGAAGTACACCCCTGTAGGGTTAACATTATCTATTCGAATAGTCGTGTCCACGATAAAGGACTTTTGGGTTGCCTATAACAGTTCATAGACAAGTGAAAGTGGATACTATAAAATGCGCAAATAAGCGTGAGTGCTATGGATGGCGTTCTCGTAGGAAGACGGGAGTGGATCCATAGTGGTCTATTGAATGGTGAATATGTGGACTGGTGTGGGCCACCTCAAAAGAGTTACTTGCAGTCGTAGTTCAGGTTAGCCACTGAGTCAAAGCTGGCTTGCTGCAGTTAAACTCCACCACCCCTTTGTTGATACCGATGCATATGTAGATGGTTCTGATGTAGGTCTTGCTGGGTACATTTGTACTCACGTTTGCCTATTTTATGTTTTGCGGAGACGTCAGTCTCGCTAGTAGTTCCGTGTGGACTTCGACGTTTAGCTTGATACCTCAGCTACGATCTTGTGCCCTCGGCAGGATCTGGTAGATAGTCAGGCTTCTCAGCCTTTTTCATTTATAGATGTCTGTACTCAGACATGTTAAGCTTCCGCATGTGCTTTGATTGTATGCTATGATTGTTGGGTCATGAGACCCATGTTTGTAATATCTCGCTCCTCGGAGCCTAATGAATAAATACTCTGAGTCGTAGAGTCTTGTTGTGATGCCATGTTGTATTGCACATATTGAGCATATTGTGTGTATGATTGAAATGCTTGGTATGTGTGGGATCCGACAACCTAGTTGTTTATCCTTGGTAGCCTCTCTTATTGGGAACTGTAGTCTTGTGCTTCCATGAGCCATAGTAGCCCGCTACAGCCCGGCTCACCGGAGTCCTGCTAGCCCAGCACTACTGCTCCGGAATACTTGACTGGCCGGCACGTGATTCACTTCGTTCTTGTGTCTGTTCCTTCGGGGAAATTTCACGCGGTGACATCCGGAGTCCTGCCTAGCCTGCTACAGCCCGGTTCACCGGAGTCTGTTAGCCCAGTGCTATAGCCAGGATTCACACGCTGCTGACCGACATGCTCGATGTTGATTCATGTATGCCTATCCCCATAAGTTAGTGCCACTTTGCTTTCACGACTAGTCATGTCGGCCCGGGTTCTCTGTCATATGGATGCTAGCGACACTATCATATACGTGAGACAAAAGGCGCAAACGGTCCCGGGCCATGGTAAGGCGACACCCGTGGGAGTACCGTGCGTGAGGCCGCAAAGTGATATGAGGTGTTACCGGCTAGATCGATGTGACTTGGAATCGGGGTCCTGACACTGGTGAGGCCCACGGCCTCCCCTTTCCCTCTGCCAGCGCCTCGCACCTGCTGTGCTGCTACTGCTAGCGTCGCGCACGCGTTGCTCCGCACCCCCGTAGGCTCGCCTGCCGTCCATTCCCGGTCAAACCGCGGCCACCGGTCGACGCGGGCCACAGCGCCCGTTCGGTGGGTCGTCTCCACACGACGTTTGGTCACCGAGGCGACGAGATCGGTGTACGCCGCCCCATTGGGTGGTTGCCAGCGTGCACCACCGCACGGGCGTGCGTTTTGGCCGCTCGGTTCCTCCCTGACATTCGGGCCTGCCCGGTTTAATTAGGAGCTAACCTCCCATGTTTTGTTAATGGGGCCATTGCCTAATCCGGATTAAGGCAATAACCCCCCTAATAAGTGTATGACAAGTGGGGCCCGCCCCTGAGAACGTTTAAAAAAAGGAAAATAAATAAATTAAGAAAATAATTAATTACTTACTTAAAGAATTAATTAACTTAATTAATCCTGATTAGATTAACCTAATCATTAAGTTTAGTTAATCAATCTGTTAGTTTAGTTAACAGTATAAAAAATACCTAGATACAACTACTCTCCATGACACGTGGGGCCCACTGCACTATTCACCCTTTGACCAGTCAAATGTTGACTGGGTCATGTCAGTCAACATGCCCATGTCAGCCTCTGTAGATCCTGCTGTGTACACTTCAGTGTGTGCACATAGCATTTGACTATTAATACCGAATTAATAATAATTCCAGAATTTGGGAAAATCTTTTAAAACTTTAAAAATTAATATAAAATAATCCATAACTCTGATGAAAATACTTTATACATGGAAGTTGCTCAGAACAACGAGACGAATCCAAATATGCAGTCCGTTCGTCCGCCACATATCCCTAGCATAGCAAACGTGCAACAACCCCCCTCCGGTTCATCTGTCCAAAAACGTCAAACACCGGGAATACTTTCCTGGATGTTTTCCCCCTTCGTCAGTAGCACCTACTACTACGTTAGGTCACCTCTAGCACCGCGTAATGCCATGTTACACTTTGTGATGCTTTGATTGCTCTGTTATTTATTGTGTTCCCTTCCGTTACTTCTTTCCGGTAAACCCCGCGACCAGCGCTGATGCCATAGAGTATGATTACATCTACGATGACCCTTCCTTCTTGCCAGAGCAACCAGGCAAGCCTCCCCCCTTGATCACCAAATATCGTCTACTCTCCTCTATACTACTTGTATTAGAGTAGTGTAGCATGTTACTGCTTTTTGTTAATCCTATTCCAATGCATAGCCTGTCATTGTTGCTATAGCTGTTGATACCTTACCTGCAATCCTAAATGCTTAGTATAGGATGCTAGTTTATCATCAGCGGCCCTACATTCTTGTCTATCTGCCATGCTATACAATTGGGCCGTGATCATGTCGAGTGTTGATCACGGGTATATACTATACATGTTATGACTAAAGTCGGGTCGGCTCATTGAGTACCCACAAGTGATTCCAATGTTGGGGGCTGGAGGGGCAGGTGGTTCCACCCAGGTAGTGGTGGGCCTAGGTTCCCGACGGCCCCCGACTGTTACTTTGAGGCGGAGCGACAGGGCAGGCGGAGACCACCTAGGTGAGAGGTGGGCCTGGCCCAGATTGGCGTCCGCGGTTACTTCAAAATAACACGCTTAACGAGATCTGGGTATTTGATCTATGTCTGGCTACTGGCCTATACGCACTAACCAACTACGCGGGAACAGTTATGGGCACTTGACGTCGTGGTATCAGCTGAAGCCTTCGTGACGTCAGCGACTGAGCAGCGCGCACCGGGTTGGACTGGAATGCCTGCTCTTGTATAAGGGGGTCTAGGTCTGCTCACCGGCCGCGTACGCAACATGTAGGTGTATAATGGGCGATGGGCCCAGACCCCTGCGCCATAGGATTTAGACCCACGTGCTGACCTCTCTGTTGTGCCTAGGTAGGGCTGCGACGTGTTGATCTTCCGAGGCCGGGCATGACCCCAACAAGTGTGTCCGGACAAAGGGGATCGAGCGTGTTGGGAAATATGGTGCACCCCTGCAGGGATGTTAATCTATTCGAATAGCCGTGATCTTCGGTAACAGGACGACTTGGAGTTGTACATTGACTTTATGACAACTAGAACCGGATACTTAATAAAACACACCCTTCCAAGTGCCAGATACAACCGGTGATCGCTCTCTCACAGGGCGGCGAGGGGAGGATCATTGGTAAGGATTATGCTATCTGATGTTACTTGGTGAACTTACTATCTACTCTCTTCTTCTACTGCAAGATGGAGGTTACCAGAAGTGTAATCTTCGAAAGGGCTAGCTATCACCCTCTTATTCCGGCATTCTGCAGTTCAGTCCACATATGATACCCCCTTTTCCATTTGATACCAATGCATACATATGTAGTGTAGCTCCTTGCTTGCGAGTACTTTGGATGAGTACTCACAGTTGCTTTGCTCCCCCCTTTTTTGCTTTCTATACCCGATTGCTGCGACCACACGATGGAGCCCAGGAGCCAGACGCCACCATCGACGACGACTCCTACTACACTCGAGGTGCCTACTACTACGTGCAGCCCGCTGACGACGACCAAGAGTAGTTTAGGAGGATCCCAGGCAGGAGGCCTGCGCCTCTTTCGATCTGTATCCTAGTTTGTGCTAGCCTTATTAAGGCAAACTTGTTTAACTTATGTCTGTACTCAGATATTGTTGCTTTCGCTGACTTGTCTATGATCGAGCTCTTGTACTCGAGCCCTCGGGGCCCCTAGCTTGTAATATGATGCTTGTATGACTTATTTTATTTGTAGAGTTGTGTTGTAATATCTTCTCATGAGTCCCTGATCTTGATCGTACACGTTTGCGTGTATGATTAGTGTACGGTCAAATCGGGGGCGTCACAACTCAAGAGGCCCCCTCGGCGGTATCACGTCGGAGAAGAACCGCGGGAAGCGGATCCAGGAGCTTGGAGGCATCGGCGCCCACAGCACCAACTCGCGCGAGGAGTCCGCGGCGTGAACTCCAGGGGTGACGACACGTGTCGTCGTGGCGCGGCGGCCCTGGATGCAGCGTGGGTGGCACTTCTCGTCACTCCGTCCTCCCGAGCGCTCATCTTGGGCGTACAAGGGCAGCGGGTACCCCGGAGGAGGCCGCTCGCACCAAGGCCTCGGCACCACCTGCATCGTCACTTCATCGCGGCGATGGATCGACCTCTTCTTCGGCGGAAGAGGCCCCGGATCATCGCGGGGAGCCTTTCCTTTCTCTTCAGTAGAAAACTTTCTGATGGGCGCCATTGTTGTTGGTAGTGGAGCAAGGAGGAAGAAGCAAGCAAGCGAGGAAGAGATGGGCAATGGGGGCTCCGCCCCCTCCCCATTTATGGCAAGGGAAGGCCAACCGGCGTCTCCCACGATCACAGGTAATGATGGTTTTCCTTGCATGTTGCAGGGAGTTGTCAAGTCAAGCAGTTGCCGAGGCAGCGTGGGGAAGCGGAGACGCCCACGTCCAATCATCCACCATGCGTCAATCGAGGCCGCAGGCTTTTGGGGCCCGCGGTGCTCCGAACTTGCCCCTTGGCTTCGTCGCGAAGCCAAGCCCGAGCGCACCTTGGGCCCGGGGGCTACTGCCAGTGTCCTAGGAACAAGGGTCCCCAGACTTGCCTGCCTGCGGCCCGTGGCGTGGCTGAGCCAGCAGGCCGTACGACCCATCATCACCAACAAAGCACCCAAAACTCTCGCGAGGGTCCAAGCCTCGCAAGGTGGGCGACGCAAGGCCTCCTCGGGAGTGGCCTAGCCAGGCAGGCTCATGAGGAGCGGAGATATCAAGGCAGGGCAAACCTCACGAGACCCTCGTGACGTGAGCCATGACGCATGACCCCAGGCGGGCGCCAGCGCGCGTAGCGTCCTTGTTTCCTCTTTGGTGCAAAGGAGGCCAGCGCAGGCGAAGAGTGCCGAGGCATCAGGCAAAGATTGCTATATTGGTGCAATGAGACCAAGACCAGGAGGACGGCAAGACGGAGGTCATCATGGAGCCCAAGACGGCGTCACCACCAGAGCTTGTGGCATGCGAAGACCACTTTTGTCAGGATAGCTTGTACTAGTTGTCCCCCTTTGAATTAGCCCGCCATTGTTGGCTCCCTTCCCGCTCGATATTTGGGAAGAGGACTAGGGCCAATATAAATAGGACTAGCTAGCACCTTAGCAAGGGACGGATCATTTACACCATCCTCACACACACAAGCTCACCGAGCTCAAGAACACCTCAACCCCAGGAGGTTGTTCTTCCCTTGTACTGTTCATCATTAGCCCTAGAGGCAATCCACCACCACCACACTGGAGTTGGGTATTACACCACAACGGTGGCCCGAATCAGTATAAACCTCGTGTCTTTCTGTGTTGCGAGTTCGTCGAGTTCGTCCGCGAGATCTTAGTGAGCTAGGGCGTAGATCAGTGGGAGGAAAAGACTTCGCTCGCACCCCAGTGTTCAAACCTTAAGGGTTTGCCGGAACCCCACATCCGACAGTTCCTAAGAATAAGGGTGAATCTTCTAGCAAAGATAATGAAGATCTCAAATCGATAAGTGTTCACCTCAATTTTCTCAATATCATTAAGGAACCAATTGTCATGAATGAATTTCTTGATTTCTTGCTGTCGGATTTCGGGTTCCGGCAGACCCTTAAGGTTCGAACACTGGGGTGCGCGCGGAGATTAAGCCTTCAACCTCTCCGTCTCACAAGGAACTAAACTACTGAAAGAAACGCGCAAGAGACACAAGATTTATACTGGTTCGGGCCACCGTTGTGGTGTAATACCCTACTCCAGTGTGTGGTTTGTGGATTGCCTCCTGGGGCTGGTGATGATGAACAATACAAGGGCGAACAGCCTCGCGAGGGTCTGTTCTTGGCTGGGGCGATGAACTGCTAGGAGGTTCAGTCACCTTTCTCTCTCTCTCTCACTCTTGCTCTCGTCGATGACCAAGAGCCCAACCGATCTGAACCGAACCCTTTGCTATGTGGGAGGCTAGTCCTATTTATAGAGGCCCTGGTCCTCTCCCCCAAATATCGAGCGGGAAGGGAGCCAACAATGGAGGGCTAATTTGAAGGGGGACAGCTAGTACATCTATCCTGATAAAAGCAGTCTTCGCCTGCCAAAGGCTCTGGTGGTGACGCCGAGCTGGGCTCCATGGTGACCTCCGTCTCGTAGTCCTCCTGGCCTTGGTCTCGTTGCACCGAAGTGGCAACTTTTGCCTGATGCCTCGGTACTCCGCGGCTGTGCTTGCCCCCTTTGCACCAAAGAGGAAAGAAGGACGCTGCGCGCGCTGGCACCCGCCTGGTGCCCTGAGTCGTCATGGCTTACGTCATGGGCACCTCGCGAGGTACCCCGCCTTGATGTCTCCGCCTCCTCGTGAGCCAGCCTGATGAGGCTTCGCCTGAGGATGCGCCGTGTCGTCCGCCTCGCGAGGCTTGGCCCCTCGCGAGGGTCTTGAGTCTTGTGTTGATGCAGATGGGCCATGTTGGGCGCCCACTTGAGCCACGCCGCAGGCCGCAGGCAGGCAAGTCTGGGGACCCCCGTTCCCAGAACGCCGATAGTAGCCCCCGGGCCCAAGGAGCGCATGGACTTGGCCGTG
Source organism: Triticum urartu (assembly GCF_003073215.2). Classification (NCBI taxonomy): domain Eukaryota; kingdom Viridiplantae; phylum Streptophyta; class Magnoliopsida; order Poales; family Poaceae; genus Triticum; species Triticum urartu. The sequence continues at coordinate 349,913,408 of NC_053024.1, read as the reverse complement.
CCGAGAGGCAAAAGGGCAAGTGCGAAGCGCCGCGGGCCCTAACAGCCTGCGGCCTTGGGCGCCGCGTGGCGGTTGATTGGACGTGGGTGCCTTAGCAACTGCGCGGGTTGATAAGGGAGAGGCATCTTCCCAGACATCGCCCTTGCTTTCTCCAGTTGCTGCTTAGATCCCCTTTCTTGCGCCTCCCCTTTCTTCCTCCAAACTTCCAGATCTACTCCGGTCGCACGACCTAGGAAGCCATGGCGCCTCGCCAGCCCCCGGCCGAAGCTTGGTACTCTCCTGCTCTGGACCCGCCGAATGTGTCCAAGGCCAGCCTTGCCCGGCTGCGCCGGATGGCAGCGGCGTAGGGCATCAACGGGACGGAGGTATTCAAGGCCGGCTCCGCCACCCCTGAGGGCCGAGGGAGCACCTTCTATCCTCTCTTTGTAAGCTCCATTGCTGCGGGCTTGGTGCCTCCCTTCTCCGAGTTCTTCTTCTCCGTCCTCCGCCATTACAACTTCCAAGCTCTGCATCTCCACCCCAACTCCGTTCTTCTTCTGGCGATCTTCGCTTACTACTGCGAGGCCCACGTGGGGGTGCAGCCTTCGGTGGCCTTGCTGCGCCACTACTTCTACCTCCAGACCTCTGGCAGCTCTCCTTCCGCGTGCGCGAGCTTTGTTGCGCATGGTAGCACCAATGCCATCTCGAGTCCCGGGAAGAGGGCTGATGGCTTCCGGAGCAAGTGGGTCTTGGTAGATGCCGGGCGCATCCACCTTCGGCTAATCTTGCCCGCGGAGCCGCCCGTGAGCGCCGGTGACTGGTGCCGAGCGGAGCTCACGGATCCTCGCGTGAGACCGGTGTTGGAGAATATGGACGCGGACTTGAAGCCGGCCTGCATGTCGATGGCGAAGCTGACTGGCGCGTCGCTGCTGAAGGAGTTCCTAGAGCAGCAGCTGGCTCCACTTCGGCGGTACTCTCCTCCAATGTGGAGGCCTCATCCGAGCCCCGAGGGCTGTGGACGAAGAGGATGTGAACGCGGTTCTTCAATCTCTGGTCGGGGGCGAGGTGGCAGCGTTGGAGGGCGCTCCCAAGCCCTTGTTCCTTCGCGACGACTAGAAGCAGGTGGTGAAGTCCATGCCCGTTTTCAACGGGGATGGGCTCGTGCCCGTGGCGTCTTCTGGAGGACCGGTGGACATGCCCTCTGGTGACTCCAGCGAGGAGGAGGACGAAGAGGAGCGGGGAGAGGGGCCCGACTCTGGGGCAACCGACGGAGAGTCGAGGGCTCCCCTTCCTCGGCGCTCGACCCGTACTCTCCGCCTTTCGCCGAGCGATGATTATGACGATGATGATGGTGATGACGACGATGTGCTGGGTGGCGGGAGCTCGCCCCTGATCCCGAAGAAGGACAGGACCGGGCTGATCCCCCGCGGGTCTGCCCCTACCCCGAGGCAGTCCGCAGTCGCGCCTTCTGCTTCCAAGGTCGACCCTTCCAGCCGGCTGTTTGGCTTGAAGTTGGGCCGGAAGCTGCCCGAGCTCTCCAGCGATGACCAGTAAGCGCTTGATCCTTGTCCCTTTGTTTCTCGTTCCGCCGATGAGGGTTGATGATTGCTTCTCTTGAGTAGGCGTGCGCCCATGGCGAAGAAGCCAAAGCGGGCTCCTGAGGCTCCATCCGCGGCAGCGCCTCCGCCTGTGGAGGGGGGTGACCGCGGCGTGCGGGCTTCTCCTACCCGATCGCCCTCGGGAGGCCTGGCCATGCTGGCGGGGGCGAGCTCAGCCCCCATGGCCCAAGCGACTCCAGAGGTGCCCTCGTCAGGCGCCACTGCTACGGCTGCGGAGACGCAACGGACTTCGCCTCGGGACACGGCGGCCTCGCCGCCACTACCTTCTCCTCCCGTTCCACTGACCGTTGCTTCCTCAGCTCCTCCTGTTGTCTTGGAGCGCACGGATGTTCCTCCGCCTTCTTCTTCCATCCCGGAGCACGCCGTTGTTGAGCTGGACCGGCTGCGGCAGGATCTTCTCGGCGCCGACCCTCGCCTGGCGGCCGGGCGCCTGGAACTGGCTTTGGGGTGGATTCGCTCTGATGCTTCGATCCGGGCGGCGCTGGTTCAGGCCTCGACGGCCTGTGACGAAGAGAGGCGGGCTGTCCTCGAGGCGAAGGCTGCCCGTGACGCAGCCCTGGGGGAAGTGGTCGAAGTCCGCGATCGCTGCAAGGCGTTGGAGGACGAGCTACAAGGCCTACGGGGCCAACTTGCGGAGGAGGTTCGCCTTCGCCAAGAGCAGGAGAAGGGGGCGAAGGCACGTGAGGCGGCGCTCGAGGACCGGGAGGCCAAGCTCAAGAAGCGCCGTGACCACCTAGGCGCGTTGAAGAAAGAGCTGGAGGTGACGAAGGCCGAGCTGGACGCCAAGGCTCGGGTCCTCGCCGAGGATCGCGTGGCCTTCGCAGACATGGAGAAGGACGCCCGCGCTTCGCTGAAGATGCTTTACGAGAGCGGCCTGGACAGCCCGCTAGCTGGTGACGAGGACGGCCCCGCCAAGCTGCTTCCCTTCCTAGTTAAGGCTCTTGGGGACGTCGCCCTTGGCATCGGCCCGGCGGACGAGGCCGAGGCGCACATCCTGTCTTCTGCTGCGCTGACGCGGGTCTTCGCCCACATCTACCTCCGTGATCCCAACGCCGACCTCGACGGCCTGCTGGAACTGGTGAGCGGCGAGGGTGCTGCCGCCGCTGTCGAAGCCGTGAAGGGGCGCGCGGAGGCGCTGCTGGAGAAGTTCCGGGCCTTCAGCACCAGGCCGAAGCAAGGCGCTGCCGACCCTGCCGTTCCACGAGGCGAAGCCACCGCCGACAAGTGACTCCGTTCCATCCCTGCTCTTCTTTCAGTTCTTGCACATGCATCACGCCTCGGGGAGGCATTTAAACTTGCGTTTGGTATTGAGACGGCAGTATGGGTTGTAATATTTGCTTTTAAATTCCTTGGATTTTATGCTTCTCTTCCCTACTTGTTTGTGTTCTACGCCGGCAGAGCCCGGCCCCGCGCATGCCTCACCCAGCATTAGCCCCGACCGGAAACCAGGACGGGACCATAGGAGTGAGGGGCCACGTGACAAGTTAGGCTCCCGAGTCGCGATGCTCAGGAGTCCCCCTTGGCGCACGAACAACAAGTAGGGAAGCGTGATGTAGGTGTATCTTCCGTTCTATGTCTGCAGAGCCCGACTCCGCGCGTACCTCACCCAGCATAGCCTTTCGGAACTAAGGAGTGAGGGGCTACGGAGCCAGTTAGGCTCCTGAGTCGCGATGCTCAGGAGTCCCCCTTGACGCGCGAACAGCGGGTGATGAGGCGAGATGTAAGCGTGGCTACCGCTCTACGTCTGCAGAGCCCGGCCCCGCGCGTACCTCACCCAGCATAGCCTTTTGAAACTAAGGAGTGAGGGGCTACGGGACTAGTTAGGCCCCTGGGTCGCGATGCCCAGGGGTCCCCCTTGACGTGCAAACGGCCTTCATACCTTGGCTCCGCTCGGGGAGAGACGCGTGGCGAACCAGGCCCGAGGGGCCTGGCTGGGCGGCGTACGTCTGGGCGTGACCCAGCCGTAGCCCCCGTGCCCAGCCCCCTCGCGCGGCGCTCCCGAGGGGAGGCGTTGCGATGAGGCCAGCCACTAAGCTCTGGGCTCCCTGAGGTTAACGCGGCCCGGAGGCCACCCTTAGTTGTTTATCACCAGCGCGGAGCATAGCGCTTCCGTATGTGTACAGGCATAGCCGCTCCTCGGCAGTGTCATTAGCCAGCGCGGAGCATGGTGCTTCCACTGGTACGTGGGAGGGGGCTCCCCTCCGGGAGGAGCCCCCGGGGCGTATACAGCCCCGCCCTGACACGTGGCTGGCACGGTAGAGCTAGGTGAGGTGTATCTGGGCACCCGTGAGCCAGCGCGGGACTCACGAGGCCCTACCTCTGGGCGGGTTGCGCCCGGCACTGGGCCGTATCTTGAAATGTGTCCCTGCAAAGTTTGGTTAGATGCCGGTACTCTACGTCCTCGGGTCCCAACCCTCGAGCTTGTCTCAGCCGTCGCTGGTATGCCAGGTCGCGATGCCGTGGACAAGGCCAGAGGGTGAGGGCTGGAGAGCTAGTAAGAGCCCTGAGTCGCGATGCTCAGGCACCCCCCCTTTAACGCGCAAGTAGTCGGCATGGAGAAGAAGTGTTGCCGCGAACGGGCATCAAGCAATCAAGCGTGATAGGCGAATGCATGGTTGGAAATAAACGCGATAGAGATACACGCCGCTGGGCCTAGCCCCAACGGCTTGGGGATGATGCAGCCCGATGGGCGCCCCCAACATGGCAGACTAACGACCGAAAGATAAAGGCAGATACATGCCGCAGGGATGGACCCACGCGGCCTGGGTGATGCAACCTTGGGAGGGCGCTCCCAGCTGGGAATGAAACATGGAAGATGTCACCTGGGAATGTCGTTGGCGAAGTGGCGTTGGTGCAGTAGACTCGGTGGGTTGCGGAAGCTGATCCTCACGAGCCCCTAGGCCCCGGGGCCTCGGGAGGCTCCGGAGGCACTGATGGCTCCTCGCGAGCTGCCTTCATCTCCGCCAGCGCTACGGAACGCCTGTCTTCCTGAGCCTCCACGATGCCCCTCGTGAGGCGCTGGCACACCGCAGCCATGCCCGGCAGGCCGTGAGGCATGCGAACACGGCTGTGGGGAGGACCTCCGCAGCGCCCCACTCGCGAGGGCTAGAGACGCTCCGTCGTGGCGAACTGATTGAGCCCTGGTATGTCGACGCAGACACGCAGCCCACCATCCTCGCCTGGATGTGGGGCCACAGCTGGTGGACTACGGCAACCCCTCATGATCCTTGACTCCTGTAGCTCTTGAATGGCCTCGTTGATGAACTCCTGCTGGTCTGGTCTTCCTCGCCTGGCTCCTTCCCGAGGGAAACACGCTTCAAAACACGCCTCCACATGGTGCCCAAGCGCCTCCCTCGTGACCCTGGCTAGGTCGGTGGCCCTCCAGGTGAGAGCCCCCGAGCCCTGCCTGAGGAGGGCGCCGGGTGCGCTTTCCTATGCGATGGAAGGAGGGTCCTCTCGGGCAGACACGGGCCCTGAGGGGCCTGCCTCCTGAGGGGCTGAGCCTGGCGACATCTTCTTCTTCTTGGGGGTGGCCTCAGGAAGCCTCCTGCTTCGCGATCTGGGTCTTCAAGTGACGCGGCCTGAAAGGCTCGCTCCAGGGAACACACTGCATCTCTCTCTTCACAGGGCACCGTGATGACGCCGCCACTTCCGGGCATCTTGAGGACGTTGTAGCCATGGTGAGTCACGGCCATGAACTTGGCCAGCGCTGGGTACCCGAGGATGGCGTTGTACGGCAGGCGGATGTCGGCGACGTCGAAGTCGATGTGCTCGGTGCGGTAGTTGCTGCGGGCCCCGAAGGTGACAGGGAGGCGGACCTGCCCGATCGGGACTGTGGAGCCGTCGGTGATTCTGGAGAAAGGCTTGGTTGGCTGAAGCTGGTCATAGGGCACTTGGAGGTTGTTGAAGGTCTCCACGGACAGGACATCGAGCCCTGCCCCTCCGTCGATGAGGGTCTTGGTGACCAGCACGTTGCTGATGACTGGGGAGCAAAGCATTGGGAGGACTCCGGCTGTGGCCGAGCACTCGAGCTGGTCTGCTGAGCTGAACGTGATGGTGCACGCCGACCACCTGAGGGGGCGCGTTGCTTCGAGCTTGGGGAGAACTGCATTCACCTTGCGGGCAAACTGCTTGAAGATACGTTGGGAGGCTGGGGCTTGAGCTTCGCCCAGGATGCAAGCGATTGCACGTGGCTCCTGGAAGCCCCCAGCCCCCTCGTCCTGATGGCGGTCTTCGTTCCTTCTTGGTGGAGGCGGCAGAGGAGGTAGGCCTGCATTGCCGTGAGGGCGATCCTCACGAGGCTGATCCCTCCAGTCGCCCTCGCGAGGCAGGTCTCGCCAGTGGTCCTCGCGAGGTTGGTCGCGCCACCCCTGGCGCGGGCCGCGATCTTCCCAGCGCCCTGGATTTCTTCCTCCTCCTCGATCGTAGCCCCGGTCAGCACGGTCAGGGCGACGGCCGATCCTTCCTTCTCGCACGGCGCGGAGTTCTTGACATTCATTGGTGTTGTGGGTGTGGAGGTCGTGGTACACACAGTACCGGCTGCCTCTGGAGGAGTCGGGCAGATCCTTGCCGCGCTTGGTGTCTGGTTCGGCTGCGAGTACGGCAGCCCCCTTGCGCTTCACGTCCTTGGCCTTGGGCTTCTTCTTTTCTGGGTCTGCGGCAGGCAGCTCGAGGAGGGAGAGGCGTCCCTCCTCAGCCCTGGCGCACCTATTCGCCAAGTTGAACAGCTCCAGGGAGGTGCAGAGGTCCTCATGCATCGCCAGCTCCTCCTTCATCTTGACGTCGCGCACGCCATCGGAGAAGGCCAAGATGATGGCCTCCTCGGACACCCTAGGGATCTTGAGGCGCGCACTGTTGAAGCGCTGGATGTACTTCTGCAGGGTCTCTCCAGGTTGTTGCTTGATGCGGCGCATGTCGCTCACGGCGGGCGGCCGGTCGCGAGTACCTTGGAAGTTGTCGATGAAGCGGGTGCGCATCTGGTCCCAGGAAGAGAACGTTCCCGGAGCCAGATTCAGGAGCCAGGTGCGAGCTCCTTCCTTCAGCGCCATGGGGAACCAGTTCGCCATGACCTTCTCGTCCCCGCCGGCAGCCTCGATGCCCAGCTCATAGAGCTGGAGGAACTCTGCGGGATCAGTTGTGTCATCGTAGCGCGGAGGCAGGTCTGGCTTGAACTTGCCGGGCCATGCGACGCTGCGCAGCTCGGTGGTGTAGGCGAGGCAGCCTGCGGTGGCCACGAAAGGCTTTGGTTGGTGGAGAGCTTGGTCTTGAGGGTCCCCACGCGCTGCAGCTAGGAGCAGAGCGGGGTCTTGGCATGCCGGAGCGGGAGCAGGGAGCGCCCAGGCAGCCCTTGCGGGTGTGGGATTTCTTGGCAGCTTCGTTCTTGCTGCGCTGGCACCTGGCGGAGCGGGTTCCGCCCAGGGGCCATGCGCCTTGGAGCCATGGCGTCTTCTTGGGGAGGAGGCGGCTGGCACGCGCCGGAGCTTCGTTGCCTGCGTGGGGCGGAGTGCGGCGCAGCCGAGCGGACGGCGCAGGAGAGCCCCCTGCGGCGCGGACGAGCTCAGCGACGCGGTCGAGCCACTCCTCGTAGACGTCGTCGACGGGGCGGTAGCGCAGGAGCTCGTTTGCCACGATGAGCGCAGCTCGAGCCTCCAAAGGTGCGCGGAGCGCGCGGGACGAAGAGCTGGCTGGCGCGAGCGATGGAGAAGCGGTGCGGTCGTCTTGCCGCACGGACAGGTGCTGAGACGATGCCTGCTGCTCACCCCCCGCCGGGCCGGTGGCGGCGTTGACGGCAGGCGACGGGGAACGACGAGGACGCCCACCGACGGGGGCCGTCTGGGCGACGCGAGAAGCGATGGCGGCCCGACGCTCGGCGCGGGCCCGACGAGCGTCAGACATGGATGCGACGGTCGGAGGAGAGCGGAGTGGTGGAAGACAAATTCCGGCGCCCCCCTACCTGGCGCGCCAAATGTTGGATTTCGGGTTCCGGCAGACCCTTAAGGTTCGAACACTGTGGTGCGCGCGGAGATTACGCCTTCAACCTCTCCGTCTCACAAGGAACTAAACTACTGAAAGAAACGCGCAAGAGACACAAGATTTATACTGGTTCGGGCCACCGTTGTGGTGTAATACCCTACTCCAGTGTGTGGTTTGTGGATTGCCTCCTGGGGCTGGTGATGATGAACAATACAAGGGCGAATAGCCTCGCGAGGGTCTTTTCTTGGCTGGGGCGATGAACTGCTAGGAGGTTCAGTCACCTTTCTCTCTCTCTCTCACTCTTGCTCTCGTCGATGACCAAGAGCCCAACCGATCCGAACCGAACCCTTTGTTATGTGGGAGGCTAGTCCTATTTATAGAGGCCCTGGTCCTCTCCCCCAAATATCGAGCGGGAAGGGAGCCAACAATGGCGGGCTAATTTGAAGGGGGACAGTTATTACATCTATCCTGACAAAAGCAGTCTTCGCCTGCCAAAGGCTCTGGTGGTGACGCCGTGCTGGGCTCCACGGTGACCTCCGTCTCATAGTCCTCCTGGCCTTGGTCTCGTTGCACCGAAGTGGCAACCTTTTCCTGATGCCTCGGTACTCCGCGGCTGCGCTTGCCCCCTTTGCACCAAAGAGGAAAGAAGGACGTTGCGCGCGCTGGCACCCGCCTGGTGCCCTGAGTCGTCATGGCTTACATCATGGGCACCTCGCGAGGTACCCCGCCTTGATGTCTCCGCCTCCTCGCAAGCCAGCCTGATGAGGCTTCACCTGAGGATGTGCCGTGTCGTCCGCCTCGCGAGGCTTGGCCCCTCGTGAGGGTCTTGAGTCTTGTGTTGATGCAGATGGGCCACGTTGGGCCCCCACTTGAGCCACGCCGCAGGCTGCAGGCAGGCAAGTCTGGGCACCCCCGTTCCCAGAACGCTGATACTTGCCTAGGAGTTTGATCATTGATAAAACCAAGGAATCTCCTAAGAGTTATAAGTGTCTAATTGAAGAATTGCATACCAAAGACGATAATACCTAGATCTATTCGTGTTTTATGCCTAGCTAAGGGCGTTAAACTATAACGCTTGTTGGGAGGCAACCCAATTTTATTTTTGTTTTTGCTTTTTAGGTTCTGTTTTGCATTAAATAATTAATCTAGCCTCTGATTAGATATGGTTTTTATGTTTTAGTTAGTGTTTGTGCCAAGTAAGACCTTTGGGATAGCTTACGGTGATAGTTGATTTGATCTTGCTGAAAAACAGAAACTTTTGCACCCAGCAGATTAATTTTCATTTCTAACAGAAGCATTATAAAATACTGATTCTTTTTTTTAAAAGATTAATAGACAAATTTCTTAGGTTGTCCTAATTTTTCAGAATTTTGGAGTTACAGAAGTATTCGAGAGTTACAGATTTGTACAGACTGTTCTGTTTTTGACAGATTCTGTTTTCTATGTGTTGTTTGCTTATTTTGATGAATCTATGGCTAGTATCGGGGGGTATGAACCATGTAAAAGTTGGAATACAGTAGATATTTCACCAATATATATAAATAATGAGTTCACAATAGTACAAAAAGTGGTGATTTATTTTCTCATATTAACGGAGCTTATGATATTTTCTGTTGAGTTTTTTGTTGTGAAGTTTTCATGTTTTGGGTAAGGATTTGATGGACTATGGAATAAGGAGTGGCAAGATCCTAAGCTTGGGTATGCCCAAGGCACCCCAAGGTAATATTCAAGGACAAAAAAGATCCTAAGCTTGGGGATGCCCCGGAAGGCATCCCTCTTTCGTCTTCGTCTATCGGTAACTTTACTTGAGGCTATATTTTTATTCACCACATGATATGTGTTTTGCTTGGAGCGTATTGTATGATTTGAGTCTTTGCTTTTTAGTTTGCCACAATAATCCTTGATGTACACACATTTTGAGAGAGACACGCATGAATCGTGATTTATTATAATACTCTATGTGCTTCACTTATATCTTTTGAGCTAGGCAATATTGCTCTAGTGCTTCACTTATATCTTTTTAGAGCATGGTGGTGGCTTTATTCTATAGAAATTGATGAACTCGCATGCTTCACTTATATTTTTGAGAGTATCTAAACGGCATGGTAATTTTCTTTGGTTATAAATTTAGTCCTAATATGATAGGCATCCAAGAGGGATATAATAAAAACTTTCATATAAAGTGCATTGAATACTATGAGAAGTTTGATTCCTTATGACTGTTTTGAGATATGAAGATGCTAATATTAGAGTCATGCTAGTAAGTAGTTGTGAATTTTTGAAATACTTGGTTTAAATTTTGTGATTCCCGTAGCATGCACGTATGGTGAACCGTTATGTGATGAAGTCGGAGCATGATTTATTTATTGATTGTCTTCCTTATGAGTGGCGGTCGGGGATGCGATGATCTTTTCCTACCAATCTACCCCCCTAGGAACATGCGCGTAGTACTTTGTTCCAATAACTAATAGATTTTTGCAATAAGTATATCAGTTCTTTATGACTACTGTTGAGTCCATGGATTATATGCACTCTCACCCTTCCACCATTGCTAGCATTTCTAGTGCGGAGCAACTTTTGCTGGTACCATAAACCCACCATATACCTTCCTCAAAACAGCCACCATACCTACCTATTATGGCATTTCCATAGCCATTCTGAGTTATATTGCCATGCAACTTTCCACCGTTCCGTTCATTATGACACGCTCCATCATTGTCATATTGTTTTGCATGATCATGTAGTTAACATTGTATTTGTGGCAAAGCCACCGTTCATAATTCTTTCATACATGTCACTCTTGATTCATTGCACATCTCGGTACACCGCCGGAGGCATTCATATAGAGTCATATTTTGTTCTAAGTATCGAGTTGTATTTCTTGAGTTGTAAGTAAATAAAAGTGTGATGATCTTCATTATTAGAGCATTGTCCCATGTGAGGAAAGGATGATGCAGACTATGATTCCCCCACAAGTCGGGATGAGACTCCGGACGAAAAAAAGAGGCCAAACAAATGAGAGAAGTCCCAGATAAATAAAAAATGAGAGAAAAGAGAGAAGGGGCAATGCTACTATCATTTTACCACACTTGTGCTTCAAAGTAGCACCATGATCTTCATGATAGAGAGTCTCCTATATTGTCACTTTCATATACTAGTGGGAATTGTTCATTATAGAACTTGGCTTGTATATCCCAATGATGGTCTTCCTCAAATTTCCCCAGGTCTTCGTGAGAAAGCAAGTTGGATGCACACCCACTTATTGCTTGGCTTGTCATCGGGGTTGTGCATGATTTAAATATTTTGTGTGATGAAGATGGAGTATAGCCATACTATATGATTTTGTAGGGATAAGCTTTCTTTGGCCGTGTTATTTTGAAAGACATAATTGCCTTGTTAGTATGCTTGAAGTATTATTGTTTTTATGTCAATATTAAACTTTTCTTTTGAATCATACGGGTCTGAACATTCATGCACAATAAAAGAATTTACACTGGTACGCGTCGGTGCTATACACACGGTTTTAACCCCTTTCCACGACGGCATTTGGAACCATCACCAAGTGAGTGTGGGCGATAGGGGGTCCTTCCGACACGACCCAGAAACCATTGGGGATATGGAGCCATGATCTAGAGGACTTGCAAAGTGTAATCGTGTGCGATGCAGCACACACTAAATTCTTTCGCATGTGCGGGATCGGTGATTAAACATTTCTAATGACAAAGTGAAACCAAAGGTTTGTCGTAATGAACCGTTTGGGAAACAATATGTAAGGCACATGGGCCAACGTATGAACTGTGTGTGATATGTGCCCCATCGCACACGTGTTTTCTGCGAAACCCGTCTGCCATGTAAGATTCCATCGCACATGTTTCCCAACAATTACCATGTGCGATAATGTTCTATGACAAATGGTTCCGGAGCCCCTTCGCACACATACAAGTGCTGCAGACCGTTTGTGATTTGTTGTGTATCACCGACGGTTGCGGCAAGAGAGATGTGTGCTTTTCGTTTGGGATCCCACACATTTCCTGAAAAAATTACGACTAGGATTGTATTTTACATTGGGCACGGTTTACTCCGAGCTCTCGTGTGCGATACTGTGATATCACAAATGGTTCTGGAGACCCTACGCACATGTAGTAGCGCTGCAAATTGTTTGCGATCTGTTGTGTATCACCGACGGTTCTGCTACGATTGACGTATGCTTTCCGATGTCGATCGCACACACTCATTTAGTTCAACCGTGTGCAGAGCAATTGCCAGGTTAAAACAAAAATATTCCATTTTGAAACAGCATGCAAAAAGAAAATTCACCACAATATCCAATTGAACAAATAGTGTCGACAGGAAGAACATTCATCATATTTCGCAACAATTGCAGTTGAACATATGGTAGCTAAATTCCAAGGATTTGTCCAAATTTATATGCATTACATAATTAATCATAGCATACGAAATACGAAGACCTCAGCAGATGGAAAACAATGGATCCATGCGTATATGTTTAGCGGATTACTCTTACTCAATGTTTCAGGAGAACGCATGTTGAAATCTTCATTATCACCGGTGGGATTGATGTAGTGATTCAGGAAGAAGTCGATGATAAATCTTTGAACCATCAGCAATTCACCAGCGGGGAGCGATTCAGGGGTCCTCAGTTCTAAGATGAGCTGCAGTATTTTTAAGATTAGAATGTGCCATATGAGTGGAGTAGAAGATATTAATTAAGATAGACTTACGAGTACTAATTCACGAGGATCTTCACAACTATCAGCGGATTTGTAGATGGAGATCATGTGTCTGCAAACATAGTATCCAAAAAGGTTGGTCCCTGCTTGTTGCTGAGGACATTGAAATTTTTTGTACAGAATTAGTCATGGATTTGTCTTATTAGGAACAACCTACCGGTGTTAGATGTATTATTTTTTCTTTGGACATGAATAGAAAGAGGTTTATTCAGAAGCTTGAACATTTGACTAGCGTAAGAAAAGGTATTTGTAGACTATTGGATAATTTTTTTGAAAATAACGGATTTCGGTGTGTTACTGGAGAAATGATCTCGTGCTGTAGAGGAAGTGTTGATGCATTGGTATGCTGATCACGTGACTACGAACTAACAAACTGATGAGCAGTCGGTTATGGACCTACAGACTGCTTAGCAGGCGGTTCCGAATCATTGGACTGCTTAGCAGTCCATTCCACCAGGTTAGTCTGCTGAGCATGTGCTACAGCTGGGCCACCCCCCCCTCCGCTGCTTCAGCGGCCGGCATCTGAACCGGTGGTGCGTCTTCAGTAGTTGTAGGCCTTGCCACTGGCTGCTCTGGGGCAGAGGATGACATGGCCTGTACGGCACAAAGTCAGGCCGGCTAATCACAGGTTGCTGCATCAGCCATCGGATTACGAGTATTAGGTTCTGTGGGGGAAGCACGCGAGAGCTGCTGTGGCAAGGAGAGTGTCACCGGTAGAGGGGTGACATTGGTTGCTCTCGGCGGGGGCTTCAGGGATCTCATCGATGAAGTCTATTTCCTTCCGTGGGCACTGGATGTGATGTACCAGTGTTTCTCCCAAGGTCCTTTGCTCATCAAAGTCTCCTAGGACATTCTTCAGGGCAAATTCATTGAATCCAGGCTTTACTTCAGTCACGTACCACTTCACACAGCCCAGCTTCAATGACACATTGTCCAACAAGAGGCCCTCTTCCAAGAAGGGTGGGCAAACCCAGGATGTTGCACATTTTAATGTACCTTCATAATGTGTAAGGACGCCCTTCAGTCTATCTTTCATTCTAGATAGATTAGATATAGCATCATCATGAGCAGCTACAGTCTCAGTGTCGCAAGGGTCAGCTGATGCACAGCTACTCTTGTGCGGTGTTGTCGCGCAATAAGCAGCATCCTCCATGCCCGCCTCCCCTCCCATCTGCTAGTTATCTGTCAGCGTTAGAGTCTTCTACATCATCATTGACTCCTCAATATCCTTTCGAACAGCCGGATACATGTCTTTCTTAATCTTTCATACAATTCATTCTGCTTCATTTCACTCCTCGCTTTTTTCAACACGAGCCTCTCTTCTTTGTTGAGTGTGAAAGCCCTCTTGTGCGGGACATTAACACCTATACCCCTTGCACGGCCAGGGGGATCTCTTGTTTCCAGAGCATCGGACAAAATGTTACATGGGCCTGAGTTCCTGAAGAACCTTCCAGGGATCTTGGAAGCCTCTAACATCACTTGATACAGTTCTTCGTCACGTGAGTTTTCAAAGTAATAAGTTCCGTCATCATGCCTCTTTGCACGTGCCTGCAAGTAGTCTCTGGCACGTTTGCCCCTGATTTCACCAAAGGCCGGTTGCCCACCCGCCGCTACAGCTTCTTTGCTCCTGGTCCCATATTGGTTTCATGCCGTAGTATCCTGCCACACCCATACGGTGGGGGTGTATGTTCTTCTTCTGAAGTTCCAATTGCTTGGCACTCTTCTCAACAAACTCTGTAGTTTCCCCGACCCTTTTGAATTCTACCAAGTTTTCCTTTGTAATTTGGGGGTATGCGAGGATTGGGTCCTTGCCATCACTCAAGTACTTCTTGTACAATACGTGCTTCTAGTTTCTCCAAGCATCCCTAGCCTTCTTTAGTGCAGCGTGTTCCACCTGCATTCTCCACTGCTCTGGAACGTTGAAGTGATCCATGATCTCCCGGACTATCCTTCACCGTGTTTCTGTGTCAGCCTTCCGAAACCCGGCAGATTAATGTTGAGCCTTGCCCTACCAACAAATCCACACACACTCCTGAACCTCATGCGTGCTTTATCTGTTTTAGTTGGAGCCCAAGACTTTAAATCGATCTCGGTTACTTCATATACACCTTTAGGCTAGTGTGTGTGGGCTTCCTTGGAGCGTTCCTCCGTGTCCTAAACAGAAGGGTAATTGATGTAGCTCTATCCCATTCAAGATTACTTGATCCCTCACAATCTGCTGAAGACCTAGGGTTGTCCGAATCATATGAAGATACATCGCCTGAAGCATGAGTGTTGTCGCTGCTACTCGGCATCTATAGAGAACACATGCGAAACTCAGGAAAGGAGGATAAGCATAAACTAACAACTTGGTATGAAGCTGTCTAAACATGTCATGCAGTAATTTAGAAATGTACGGCTAATTTGTTAAGTTTGTGTGACTTGGGTGCCCGCGATATGTAAATCGACAGTAACTTATTGGAACAAATACATCTTATATGTACTAGTTAGAACATATATACGCTCTCCGTTATTTTATAGCTAATTTGGGAACATACGTAACGAAATAGGAGGAGGGATTGCGAGGAAATATGCCTCACGGCGATGGAGAGCAGTGACTAACAGGCTTCTTAATGCAAACCCGGCCCGACCACAGGAGAGGCGAGAGTTACAGGATCGATAAGCTCGAGGGTGGCTGGCGAGCAAACGAAGACGGCGAGGCGTGGGTAGCCACATGTTGGCAACGTCAGTGGAGGTAGGCTTGATGCTGAAGTGCGGGAACACAGCCAAGGTGAGCACGCCAGCGCCGGAGAGGGTTCTGCTGTGGATCTGGGGGGGGGGGAGCTGGCGATGGAGATTGGGTGGACTAGTTGAGTGAAACGCGGGCGGGCGGTGGGGGGGGGGTGTTGGCGGCCTAGGTGAAAAGGGTGAAAAATATCCCCAGTTGCCGCGCGGAAAGGCCTATGCAAATGGTTGCCTCTAAGCGCTCATGTACACAAAGAGAAAAAATTTGTTTAAAATGAAGAAGTAGTAATTTTGAATTGAAGACATGAGTTCATCGTTTCGCCTCTAAACTTTTCCCACGTTAAGCAATCACCATTAAACCACGGGTTTGATTTGCTGGCGCATTTCAGGTCTCGTGTGCTATATTTAAGACATTTTTGGCATTTACCGTGCATTTTGGCATATAAATCAAATCCTAGCCGGACTGCATTTCCTATCGAAAGGGATGAGGATTGCTGTTCGATCTGGGAGAATCCAACGGTGCAGACGTTCGATCCATGGGGTTTGGGTTCTGGCCAATCAGAACGCACGATTCAGATCGCGCGCGCAACAAGGGGGGCATCGGCCATGGTTTGGTGGGCACACAGCTTTCGTGAGTGAACTGTGTGCTATTTGAAAACATTTCCATGAAGCAGAATTGCATGTGCTGTCGAAAGGGATGAGGATCGTCGTTCAATCAAGGAGAAGCCAATGGTGCAGACGTACGATCCGTGGGGTTTGGGTTCTGGCCAATCAGAACGCACGACTCAGATCGTGCGCGCAGCAAGGGGGCATCGACCACAGTTTGGTAGGCACACATCTTTCATGTGTGAACCGTGTGCTATTTGAAAACATTTACATGAATCGGAACTCCATGTGTTGTCGAAAGGGATGAGAGTCGCCATTCGATCAAGGAGCATCCAACGGTGTAGACGTACGATCCGTGGGGTTTGGGTTCTGGCCAATCAAAACGCACAACTCAGATCGCGTGCGTGGTAGGGGGGCATCGTCCATGGTTTAGTGGACACACGTCTTTCCTGAGTGAACCGTGTGCTATTTGAAAGCATTTACATTAACTAACATCATATTTTTGTTTGAATGAAAACATGAGTTCATCGTTTTGCCTCCAATTTTGTTTCCATGGTGAGAAATCAGGATTGTACCCTATGGTTCAATTTTCTAGTACATTTTACCAGGCGGAAGGCCTGGCTAGTAACCTCAAACTTTGAATATGCAAAAAAAGAGATCTCATTTGTATATATAGTCACAACTACACGTGGGTGTTAGCAAGATCATTTGTGTGTCCTTTGCGAGTTTTCATTCATTGTCCGAGAAATGGGGAAAAACTTCGAACAGTTCGGCCGCAGGGTGCCGCTAGAGGCGTAGGCCTTGTTGGTATTTTAATTTCAGGAAATGCATATAGAGTCCGGAAAATACGAAAATCATTGTGTCATTGTGGTGTGCTCTCACGATCGCATGGAAAAAATTTGGTAAAGTTTGGCACAAGTTATGGAGCTCGTACCTTCCATACAGGAGCATCTCACAAGAAGGATCATAGTTTTCAAAAGGAGACGCGGCACTTCGGACTCCATATCATCAGTTACTACATCGTTCCGCCTTGGAAAAAATCATGGTAAACAATCACGGATATACCCTTGGTTTGATTTTCTGGCCCATTTCAGGTCTCGTCTGCTATGTTTAAGTCATTATTTGCACTTACCTTGCATTTTAGTGCATATAAAGTCAAACAACCTACTACAACTACATGTGGGTGTTTTAGTTAGGCTATACTTAGGCTACTCATAGTGGAGAGTGTCATATACTAGTATCATGCATATATATATATGATACTAGTGTATGATACTACGTTTAATTATAGTTCATAGTATAATAGAGTAGTATCATAGATGATCATATTTATTGCCATGCCTGACACAAATTAGCATCACATTTAACATGATACGGTATCTACCTATATGTTACTCTAACCCTCTCTATCTTATTTAATTCTTTGCCACATCGGCATACTTGCTATTTCCGAGTGCATGATATCGGCTATGATACCACCACTATGACCAGCCTTATAGTGGGGAGTATCATATAACTACAGTATCATGCATATGATACTAGTGTATGATACTACGTACGTACCTTCATAGTGCATAGTATCGTAGAGTGGTATCATAGATGACCATATTTCTGGACATGCATGACACAAAGTAGTATAGCATATTTATTATGTGACGGTATCTACCTATGTTACTTCTTTGCCACATCATCATATTTGCTATTCCCGAGTGCATGACACCGGCTATGATACCCCCACTATGGCCACCGTAAGGCTGGTCGTAATGGGAGTATCATAAGCGGTATCATGCATGCTAACTACTAGACTTTTTGGATAATGTAGTGGCACACAGTTAAATGAGGAAAGAGAGGGTGTGGTATCATATTAAATGGTGTACTAATTTGTGTCATGCATGGCAATTAATAAGGCAACCTAAGATACTAACTTATGATACTATGCGCGCATTACGGAGGTAGTATCATATACTGTAGTATCATATGCATGATACTAGTATATGATAAGGCTGGTTGTAAGGCCCCTCCCAATGCTCCATCTTGTATAGGTTCTAAGGCTACCATGTAGGCAAAAAATCTGATGTGGCAAGGTAATTAAGAGGAGAGAGATGAGTGTGGTGACCCCAGGAAGAAACAATGCCAAGCACGAGAACCTAGGCAAAACACTTAAATGGAAGAATCCCACCAATGCATGAAGAACTTAAGTTGCAAATCATTAAATGAAGGATACTTATATTAGCACCAACAAGTTAAGCACCTATGCATTGGGGTCCTTAGTTGATAAAGTATTTAATATGCTTAGCACCTCATGTAAGCACCAATGCATTGGAAGCAGCATAATGGGGAGTATCATATACTAGTATCATGCACGCGTATGATACTAGTATATCATACTACCTCTGTAATGCGCGCATAGTATCATAAGTTAGTATCATGTAGTATTTTATTTATTGTCATGTATGACACATAGTAGAATAGCATTTATTATGATACAGTATCATGATATGATACTTAACCCACTCTTTCTTCATTTAATTCTATGACAGATCATCAAAATTGCATAGTTGGCATGCATGATACTAGCTATGATACTCCCATTACGATCAGCCTAGCAAAGAAGGTGTACAAATCATTTGTGCGTCGCTTTGCGAGTTTTCATCCGTTTGTTCGAGAAGCATTGAGAAGCCACTGGTGTAGGCCTAGTTGGTATTTTAATCACAACAAATTTAGGTGGAGTCCGGACATCATCAAAATCGAAGTGTGCCCATGGCGTGCTCTCACGACCTCGTGGAAAAAAATGGTAAAGTTTGGCAGAAGTTTTGATGATTGCTCCTTCCATACCGGAGCATCTCACATGAAGGATCATTGTTTCCAAAAGGAGACGTGTCAATTCAAACTCCAGTGGCCGATGACTTCATCGTTTGACTAGCATCTGTAGTTGTGGTTGTCGCATTAGCCATGTTCTATGCGCTATTTGCAATGATGATTAGGGGTTTTGTTTGACAGCATTGCTAAAGTACATTTAGATGTGCTCGAAGTAATGCACATCTAGGTCCTATGCCATTGATGTTACGCGAAGATTCATGCAGATATTTTCCTTTGTCTTTTTTTCTTTTCCTTTGTAGTTTGATTATTACTGGATTTATCAATAAGGAGAGCTCAATGTATTGCTTGCCAACTGTCCTCCTCCCTTTGTACTAGTACCGGTGCATAATCCAAAACTCGTTCCTTCTTTTTGTCCTGAAAAACAAAACCAGCCAAATAGACAATAGGAGTTCTGTGCAACCCCAGGAATTTGGAGCGACTGGGTACAAATAATTGCGGTTGATTATATCAGCGGTTAGATAAATACGTCAATTCCCGCTTCAATTGGCATTTCCTCTTCTCTGCATAGCCCACTTAAGTGTCCACCATCTTCATCGTCCCCGGCAGGCCGTGCTACACACTAGCACACACTCTGCAGCCATGTCGAGCGACAACGAGGACGACAGTTCGGCCATCGGTCTGGTGCCCGATGATAGGTCGACATCGGAATCATCCCGCTCGTCTTCCATGGGTCCAGCATCGAGCCCAGACCTCGATTATATCCGGGTCATGGAAGGGCTGCCACCTCCGGAGTCGTCAGACGATAACCATACGGATGAGGAGCCATTGGAGGACGAACAAGAGGACAACGATGATGATGAGGAGGAATGGTCGAATGAGGAAGAGGAGGACAATGACATCAATGACGATGACGGCGGCGGCAGTGATGAAAAGCCAACGGTTAGCGGCAAGAAGCGTCCTCGCCAAGACAAAGTCGTGGGGCCATCCAACAACAACAACAACAACAACAATAAGAAGGACTAACTTAAGCAGACTGTATATATCTCTGTTTCTATTCGCTCATATTAATTTGTTATCTCTGTTTATCCTGTTAATCTCATCGTAGACAGTTAGTAATACATATTCGACAGAGATCTTCTACATTATCGCCCACATGTTGGTTTGTTGAACTGGGTGCCCCGACGAGCACACTCATACGTCCATTTTGCATCATGCTTTTATATCGATATTTATTGCATTATGGGCTGTTATTACACATTATGTCACAATACTTATGCCTATTCTCTCTTATTTTACAAGATTTACATAAAGAGGGAGAATGCCGGCAGCTGGGATTCTGGGCTGGAAATGGAGCAAATATTAGAGACCTATTCCGCACAGCTCCAAAAGTCCTGAAACTTCACGGATGATGTTTTCAAAATATATAAAAAATACTGAGCGCAAGAACCTCACCAGGGGGGCCACACCCTTCCCACAAGGGTGGGGGGCGCGCCCCCCTACCTCGTAGGCCCCCTGGTGGCCATCTTCTGCTATATGGAGTCTTTCGATGGGAAAAAATTATGAAGCCATCTTCTCGGACGAAACTCCGCCGCCACGAGGCGGAACCAATCTAGGGCTCTGGCGGAGCTGTTCCGCCGGGGAAACTTCCCTCTCGAAGGGGGAAATCATCGCCATCGTCATCACCAACGCTCTTCTCATCGGGAGAGGGCAATCTCCATCAACATCTTCATTAGCACCATCTCATCTCAAAACCCTAGTTCATCTCTTCTATCCAATTCTTGTCTCCAAGTCCGGGATTGGTGCCAGTAGGTTGCTAGTAGTGTTAATTACTCTTTGTAGTTGATGGTAGTTGGTTTAATTGGTGGAAGATCATATGTTCAGATCCTATATGCATATTAATACCCCTCTGATTATGAACATGTTTATGCTCTGTGAGTAGTTACTTTTGTTCCTGAGGACATGGGAGAAGTCTTGCTACTGGTAGTCATGTGAATTTGGTATTCGTTCGATATTTTGATGAGATGTATGTTGTCTCTCCTCTAGTGGTGTTATGTGAACGTCGACTACATGACACTTCACCATTATTTGGGCCTAGAGGAAGGCATTGGGGAGTAATAAGTAGATGATGGGTTGCTAGAGTGATAGAAGCTTAAACCCTAGTTTATGCGTTGCTTCGTAAGGGGCTGATTTGGATCCATATGTTTCATGATATGGTTAGGTTTACCTTAATACTTCCGTTGTATTTGTGGATGCTTTCAATAGAGGTTAATCATAAGTGGGATGCTTGTCCAAGTAAGGGCAGTACCCAAGCACCGGTCCACCCACATACCAAATTATCAAAGTACCGAACACGAATCATATGAACGTGATGAAAACTAGCTTGACGATATTCCCATGTGTCCTCGGGAGCGCTTTACATCATATAAGAGTTTTTCCATGCTTGTCCTTTGCTACAAAAGGATTGGGCCACCTTGCTGCACTTTATTTACTTTTGTTACTTGTTGCTCGTTACAAATTATCCTATCACAAAACTATGTGTTACCACTTATTTCAGTACTTGCAGAGAATACCTTGCTGGAAACCGCTTATCATTTCCTTCTGCTCCTTGTTGGGTTCGACACTGTTACTTATCGAAAGGACTACGGTAGATCCCCTATACTTGTGGGTCATCACACACAATTCAATAAAAGACCGTAGGGGATGTCTATAATGATCGCACACAATTCTGATTACCGACCTGTTTGCTGGGTAGCACACACATCTTGTTACGCAGAATCGTTTGTGTTCACCTCGATCATCGCAAACGGTTCATCGGATCGAACTGCATGCCGTATATCGCACACACCTTGATCTGGCTGCCCGTTTCTATTGTTCTATCTCATCACAAACGGTTCGTATGGATCAACCGTATGCCCAACATTGCACACGCAACTAAAATCTGAACCGTGTTTGATGTATCATTCATCACAAACGTTTTGCATCTTTTTTGATGGTTTATTTACATCACCATTTGCGATTAATGCATCACACACAGTTTTTTCAAAGGGTCTCTGATCATAGTGTCGCATTAGCAGCATCCTCCAGTAGTGTTACATGGATAAATATGTTAGCTAGCATTCCACATCAAAAATTCTGTTTTTATCATTTACCTACTCGAGGATGAGCAGGAATTAAGCATGGGGATGCTTGATACGTCTCCAACGTATCTATATTTTTTGATTGTTCCATGCTATTATATTATTTGTATTGGATGTTTTATATGCATTAATATGCTATTTTATATTATTTTTGGGACTAACCTATTAACCTAGAGCACAGTGCCAGTTTCTGTTTTTTCCTTGTGTTAGAGTTTCGCAGAAAAGGAATACCAAATGGAGTCCAAACGGAATAAAACTTTCACGATGATTTTTCTTGGACTAAAAGACAACTAGAGGACTTGGAGTGCAAGTCAGAGAAGCCACGAGGCAGCCACAAGGACGGAGGGTGCGCCCCACCCTTGTGGGCCCCTCGTGACTCCACCGACCTAGTTTCTTCTCCAATATATTCTCATATACCCCAAAACCAACAGGGGGGCCACGAAAACACTTTTCCACTGCCGCAACCTTCTATACTCATGAGATCCCATCTAGGGGCCTTTTTCGGTGTCCTGTCGGAGGGGGATTCGATCACGGAGGGCTTCTACATCAACAACATTGCCCTTCCGATGAAGTGTGAGTAGTTTACCTCAGACCTATGGGTTCATAGCTAGTAGCTAGATGGCTTCTTGTCTCTCTTTGATTCTCAATACCATGTTCTCCTCGATGTTCTTGGAGATCTATTCGATGTAATACTTTTTGTGGTGTGTTTGCCGAGATCCAATGAATTGTGGATTTATGATCAGCTTATCTATGAATATTATTTAAATCTTCTCTGAATTCTTATATGCATGATTTGATATCCTTGCAAGTCTCTTCGAACTATCAATTTGGTTTGGCCAACTAGATTGGTTTTTCTTACAATAGGAGAAGTGCTTAGCTTTGGGTTCATTCTTGCGGTGTCCTTTCCCAGTGACTGTAGGGGCAGCAAGGCATGTATTGTATTGTTACCAATGAGGATAAAAAGATGGGGTTTTCATCATATTGCTTGAGTTAATTCCTCTACATCATGTCATCTTGCTTAATGTGTTACTCCGTTCTTTATGAACTTAATACTCTAGATGCATGCTGGATAGCGGTCGATGTGTGGAGTAATAGTAGTAGATGTAGAATCGTTTCGGTCTACTTGACATGGATGCAATCCCTATATTCATGATCATTGCCTTAGATATCGTCATAACTTTGCGCTTTTCTATCAATTGCTCGGCAGTAATTTGTCCACCCACCGTATTATTTTTTATCTTAAGAGAAGACTCTAGTGAAACCTATGGCCACCGGGTCTATTTTCCATCATACAAGTTCTATTTTCCATCATACAAGTTCTATTTTCCATCATATTAGTTTCTGATTTACTTCCTTTGCAATCTTTTACTTTCCGATCTATAAACCAAAAATACCAAAAATATTTACTTTACCATTTATCTATCTCTATCAGATCTCACCTTTGCAAGTAATCGTGAAGGGATTAACAACCCCTTTATCACGTTGGGTGCAAGTTGTTGTTTGTTTGTGCAGGTATTCGATGACTTGTGCGTTGTCTCCTACTGGATTGATACCTTGATTTCCAAAACTGAGGGAAATACTTACTCTACTTTGCTGCATCACCCTTTCCTCTTCAAGGGAAAAAACAAAGCAAGCTCAAGAAGTAGCAGTCCCCCATGCAGGTGGGCCCCACTCCAGAACCTTCTAGAACCTTCCCGGTACAATACGAAAAAACTCGGATTTTTTCGGAACCTCGATAACTACTTTCCATATATGAATCTTTATCTCTGGACTATTCTAGAACTCCTCATGATGTCCCGGATCCCATCCGGGACTCCAAACAACCTTCGGAGTTTCCACTATTAATATCTCAATACTACCCTAGCGCTACCGAACGTTAAGCGTGTGACCCTATGGGTTCGAGAATCATGTAGACATGACCGAGACTCCTCTCAGGTCAATAACTAATAGCAGGACCTGGATGCCCATATTGATTCCTACATATTCCATGAAGATCTTTATCGGTTGAACCATGATGACCCATAAGTATTGGGGATCTATCATAGTCCTTTCGATAAGTAAGAGTGTCGAACCCAACGAGGAGCAGAAGGAAATGACAAGCGGTTTTCAACAAGGTATTCTCTGCAAGCATTGAAATTATCGGTAACAGATAGTTGTGTGATACGATAATTCATAACGGGTAACAAGTAACAAAAGTAACTAAGGTGAAACAAGGTGGCCCAATCCTTTTCGTAGCAAAGGACAAGCCTGGACGAACTCTTATATAAAGCAAAGCACTCCCGAGGACACATGGGAATTAGTGTCAAGTTAGTTTTCATCATGCTCATATGATTCACGTTCGTTATTTTGATAAGTTGATATGTGGGTGGAACGGTGCTTGGGAGCTGCCCGTCCTTGGACAAGCCTCCCACTTATGATTAACCCCTCTCGCAAGCATCCGCAACTATGAAAGAAGAATTAGGATAAATCTAACCATAGCATGAAACATATGGATCCAAATCAGCCCCTTACGAAGCAACGCACAAACTAGGGTTTAAGCTTTTGTCACTCTAGCAACCCATCATCTACTTATTACTTCCCAATGCCTTCCCCTAGGCCCAAACGATGGTGAAGTGTCCACATTCACATAACACCACTAGAGGAGAGACAACATACATCTCATCAAAATATCAAACGGATACCAAATTCACATGATTACTTATAACTAAACTTCTCCCATGTCCTCAGGAACAAAAGTAACTACTCACAAAGCATATTCATGTTCATAATAAGAGGAGTACTAATTATCATTAAGGATCTGAAAATATAATCTTCCACTGGATAAACCAACAAGCATCAACTATAAGGAGTAATCAACACTACTATCAACCCACATGTACCAATCTGAGGTTTTGAGACAGAGATCGGATACAGCAGATGAACTAGGGTTTGGGAGGAGATGGTGCTGGTGAAGATGTTGATGGAGATTGTGCCCCTCTCGATGCGAGGATCATTGGTGATGATGATTTCTTCGATTTCCCCCTCCCGAAGGGAAGTTTCCCCGGCAGAATAGCTCCGTCGGAGCCCTAGATTGGTTCTGCCCAAGTTCTGCCTCGAGACGGCGGCGCTTCGTCCTGAAAGCTTCCTTCTGATTTGTTATAGGCCAAAACACACCATATAGCAGAAGATGGGCATTGGGGGCCTGCCAAGGAGCCCACAAGGACGGGGGGCACGCCCAGGGGGATAGGGCGCGCCCTACACCCTTGTGGATGGCAGGTGGCCCTCCTCTGGTGCTTTATTCACCCAATATTTTTATATATTCCAAAAATATTCTTCGTGAAGTTTCATGACTTTTGGAGTTGTGCAGAATAGGTCTCTAATATTTGCTCCTTTTCCAGTCCAGAATTCTAGCTGCCGGCATTCTCCCTCTTCATGTAAACCTTATAAAATAAGAGAGAAAAGGCATAAATATTGTGATATAATGTGTAATAACAACCCATAATGCAATACATATCAATATAAAAGCATGATGCAAAATGGATGTATCAACTCCCCCAAGCTTAGACCTCGCTTGTCCTCAAGCGAAAGTCGAAATCGAAAAATATTTCCACATGTTTAGAGATAGAGGTGTCGATAAAATAAAATACGGACATGAGGGCATCATGATCATCATTAGAACAACAACTTATAATGCCATATAATTTCTTATGCTAAAGTAACTATTTATTCACAAGGTAAAGTATGAATCGGAAACTTCATTGAAAACTAACAAACTAGGATCTCAGTCATTGAAGCAATTGCAATTTATCATAACATCGGAAAGAGTCAAAATAAGAGCTTTTTAGCAAGTCCACATACTCAACTATCATTTAGTCTTTCACAATTGCTAACACTCACGCGATATTTATGGGTTCAAAGCTTCAGCCGGACACAGAGAAAGATAGGGGCTTATAGTTTCTCCTCCCAACCTTTTACCTCAAGGGTAATGTCAACAATAATACTTTATGATAACATACATCCGAGTGGATATATATATATATATATATCCGGATCTCTCCAACACATAGTGCTTGGCAAAGGAAAAAGTGTAAAAAGGAAAAGTGATGATCACCATGAATCTTGTATAAGGGTAGAAGATAAAATTAAAATATAGGCCCTTCACAGAGGGAAGCAGAGGTTGTCATGCTTTTTATGGTTGGATGTATAAAATCTTAGTGCAAAAGAACTTCACTTTATATTGCCTCTTGTGATAGAGACCTTTATTATGCAGTCCGTCACTTTTATTTCTTCCATATCACAAGTTCGTATAAAGCTTATTTTCTTCACACTAATAGATCATACATAATTAGAGAGTATTTTTACTGCTTGCACCAATGACAACCTACTTGAAGGATCTTACTCAATCCATAGGTAGGTATGGTGGACTCTCATGGCAAAACTGGCTTAAGGGATGTGTCGGTGTCAAAACCGGCGGATCTCGGGTAGGGGGTCCCGAACTGTGCGTCTAAGGCGGCTGGTAACAGGAGGCAGGGAACATGATGTTTTACCCAGGTTCGGGCCCTCTTGATGGAGGTAAAACCCTACGTCTTGCTTGATTTATTCTTGATGATATGAGTATTACAAGAGTTGATCTACCACAAGATCGGAGAGGCTAAACCCTAGAAGCTAGCCTATGGTATGATTGTATGTTGTCCTATGGACTAAAACCCTCTGGTTTATATAGACACCAGAGGGGGCTAGGGTTACACAAGGTCGGTTACAAAGGAGGAGATATACATATCCGAATTGCCTAGCTTGCCTTCCACGCCAAGTAGAGTCCTATCCGGACATGAGACAAAGTCTTCAATCTTGTAACTTCATAGTCCAACAGTCCGGCTGTCTAGAGACCCCCTAATCCAGGACTCCCTCAGTAGCCCCTGAACCAGGCTTCAATGACAATGAGTCCGGTGCGCAGTGTTGTCTTCGGCATTGCAAGGCGGGTTCCTCCTCCGAATACACCACGGAAAAATTTGAATACAAGGATAGTGTCCGACCCTGCAAAATAAATTCCACATACCACCATAGAGAGAATAATATTTCCACAAATATAATATGCTGACACGTTTTGGCAACATGACATTATGCCATGGCCCGGTGATTATTCGAACCGTTTCCTTTAACTAGCCCCGCACATAACGCGAGGCAGTTTCTTGACACGTCTTGTCAAAGCAGAGATCGTGTCCCCCTTATTACGGGATTCTCATCAATATGGGTGTGGGTAACCCAACCGCGCCATCAATTACGGCGCTTGGGGGATAAGCGAGTTTTACCAGGCTAGTGGGGGCGCATAGTTTCGGCCGCCCTTATAAGGGGATAAGGTTTAACCTTTTTCTACCCACGCCTTCTTCCTCCTTGCTCATCCATTCTTGCGCACTCAAGCTCTAACGCCAAAGTCCACATCCTTCTCCTCAACCTTCTCCAAATATGTCTGGAGCGGGAGCCAAGTGGATGGCTTCCTCCGTCACGGAGGGTCACATCAAAAAGCTGCGCGGAGCCGGATACTTAGCCGCGAATATCGTGCATCGGCACCCCGCTGTGGGGCAGATCGTTCCTACCCCGGAACCTCATGAGAGGGTAGTTTTCCTCCACCACTTCCTCCGTGGACTAGGGTTTCCCCTCCATCCATTCGTCTGTGGTCTCATGTTCTACTACGGGCTGGACTTCCATGATCTGGCCCCGAACTTCATCCTCAACATTTCAGCATTCATCGTCGTGTGTGAGGCTTTCCTCCGCATCCGGCCCCACTTCGGCCTATGGCTGAAGACCTTTAATATCAAGCCGAAGGTGGTGGGAGGCCAACAAGCAAAATGCGGCGGAGCCATGGTGGGCAAGATGCCCAATGTTATATGGCTTGAAGGCTCCTTCGTGGAGACCATAAAGGGGTGGCAATCGGTGTGGTTCTAAATCACCAAGCCGCGCGACACCAACTGGGCGGCGGCCCCCGAGTTTCGATTCGGAATCCCCACGCAGCTCACCTCCTGGAAAGAGAAGGGCCTGTCCTGGCGTTCATCGGTGGAGCTGGACGGACTCCAGAAATGTATCCGGAATATGGCAAGCAAGAAGCTCAAGCTTGTCAACATAGTCCAGGTCATGCTCTTCCGCCGGATCCTCTCGTGTCAACAACGGGATTTTAACTTATGGGAGTTCGACCCGGCCCGGCAACAGACTCTAAGCGAGCTCTTTGACACGACGCACAAGGACGTCTGGAGGGTGCTGTTCAAGGGCGCCGAGGTCCTTCCTTCTCTTACCGAGGACCGCGGACTAAGCGCGAAGCGCCTAGCGCATTCGGTGAGTTCTATACATCCGATAGGATATTTATTTCCCCTAGCTTAACCATGTGCGGGGTCTGAGCTCCATGCCTTTGACAGGACTGGGTGGAGACGTCGGGGCAGATTAACTGTCCGGCCCCTCTCACCGAAGACACTGCGGATGCTCTCCTGACGGAGATGCTGACTATGGCTCCTTACAAGGTGCCGGAGAAGACCAAGAAGGCCAAGGGAACCCGAAAGAGTTCCCGGTGCCAGGTGGTATTGGACTCACCGTCCGATAACTCCGCGACGCACTCCTCCCCCGAAGACGAGGAGGAAGATGAAGATTCTCCCCCTTCAGTTGGGGGAGACAAGAAAAGGAAGACCACCCCGACCGGAGGGGCCGAAGGGTCCAAGAAGGGGAGGACCCTCCTTCCGGACTACTCCACCACTGCCGCCGAAGGCGAAGACGAGTGGCTGCTCAGGGCCAAGCCCCTGGCAAAGTCGTAAGTATTCGGATACCAGAGTAACTCATAGCATACCTTTGTCGCACTGCTTCTCCTAACGCTGAATATGATTATGCAGACCGCCCCAAGCCTGTATCGACGTATCTTCATCGGGCGGCTCCTTGGACTCATCGGATATGGATAGCGAGCCACTTCCGACCGCCACCTCCCCTTTCCCTATGGATAATGCCGAGGTATTGTCTCAAGAGGCACCGGGTCGAGGGGATACAATCCCGGAGGCGCCTCAAGGTGACCTTCCGGACTCCAGGAGCAGAGGGAGTAAGGCTCCCGAGGGCTCCGAGTTCGGCCCTCAGCCGAACACCGCGCCGGAACCTCCAGTGGTTCCGGACTTGGGCAGGCGGCCTCCTTCTAAAAGGGGCAAGACGCCTCTGCCGGTGACCTTTGCCCATCCAGGGGCACCGGACAATCTGCTGGGAGCGCTTCGCAGCGCTTCCATCGATGAAGAGCACCGCACTATTATGAGTGCGGTGATCCAGAAGGTTCAGTCCGCCAAGAGAGGACTGACTGAAGCCTGTGCCAGCCTTCTAACAGGCTTTGAGGTAAGTATTTGAAATATAGGAAAAATATTACCGCATAGACAGTAGCCCCTGATGCTTTGTTCGGTGTTCAGAAATAAAAGCCGAATAGAGGATCAAACAATATCGCAGGAGTCTAATATAAGTATGTCTATATGCGTATGCAGGCTTCGGTGCTGGCCTCTACTACACTGACTGTGGAGGTCGCCGCACTGAAGCAGGACCTCGAGGGGTCCAAGAAAGAGCTCGGCCTTGCCAAGAGGCAGCTCGAGGAGAACAAAGGTAAGTAGTACCTAGTTTGTGGATATATATAAAAAGAATGCGATTGCAAAATGACAGGATCATCGTAAATTTGCGATGGGCCACGACCGAGGTGGCGACCCTGAAGGAAGCGCTATCCGAGGCCGAAAACAAAGCGGCCAAGGAGCACACTGAGCGGGAGAAACAAGAGGGACGGGTGGGCGAGGTGCAGCAAGAGCTCCACGTTCTCGTGACGAAGCACGAGGCGTTGGAGCTTGACTTGAAGACACGAGAGTCTGAGCTTGTCGCCGCCCTTGAGAGTGCAAAGAGTGTCAAGGCCGAAGCCCAAAAGGCCCTCCAAGAGATTGATGCGATGAAGAAGATAGCGGCGGGTAAGGCATTCAATATGCAAAGCAAGCATGTGAAAGTAAATTACTTGTTACTTACCCAAATCCGGAGCTCTCCAGGAGCATTCGCAGATTTGCCCCGCGGCGTGTCGGATGCCGCACAGTTTTACTAGGCCGAGGAGGGAAGCTCAACGAAGAAGCTGTTCTGGTCTCAGTATACTGGGACCGAACACCCGATGCCTCTGAGTGACCAGTTGAAGCAATTGGTCGAGCTGCACAAGGCGGCCGAACAGGCCATGAAGGGCTTTATAGTTCGGATGTGGCCTGGCGACGCCCTTCCCAACAGCTACTTCAGCCTGGTGAGGCGGCTTGTGGATGCCTGCCCATGGCTGGAAGTCATCAAGCGGTCCGTCTGCATCGAAGGTGCACGCCGGGCTTTCGCCTGTGCGAAGGTGCACTCAGCCAAGATGGACACCGTGAAGCTGGTGAAGGAAGGGCCGCCGCAGTGCAAGGAGCATCGCCACCCTGAGATGTACTATGAGGGTGTCCTGAAGGGTACCCGTCTCGTAGCGGACGAGTGTACGAAAGATGTAATATTTGAGTAAACTTGCTCGTGTAATCCTGTATTATGAAAACTTGTTCATATGCGCTATGCAACGCTTGTTTGAATTTAAAATATTACCTTCTGTTCGGCTGTTTATCAAATCTGAGAGATGGCTAGTCGTCCGCTTCTGCCCCCACGCCACGAGCGCTGTGGTGTTCGGGATAAACCTGAGCACTCTTGTTCCCATTTTTGGGTCCTTCGAGGGAGGTGCTCATCACAACGAACAAGGCAATCGGACTATAATGCATTATCACTCTCACTCAGCCATAGAATTCTATAATTTTAAATTTTGGCGAAGCCCCTAGTATTTGGAAGGCCGAATTCGGGGCGCTATACACGCCTTAAGCCAGACAGGGCCGACTCCTCGCTCTAAGCGGCATAAGTCCTCAGGGACTCGAAACCTCTCGAACAGCGACCAGTCTCTCGCCTTATCATGACAGTCAGTTTTAGCTTTCTCTACTGAGGTGCTTAGCCTAGCAGAACTGGGGCACAATCGCAGTAGTTCTCCCAGTGCTACCTTAGCCGATATAGCGGAACGTAAGGTACCAAAACATGGGAGCCGAGCAAACCCAACTATTGACCCAAGACATGATTCGGAGTTGATGCATATAATGCTATAAGTTCGGGGTGCCACACTGTCGAAAGTGTTCGGACTTCTCACGCCGTATTATGGGGTATGCTTAAGCCCCTAGCGTATTGGCCATACCAGAGTGTACGGGTGCTAGATGTCGTGAATGAACATACATACATATATATATATAAAGGAAGAATGCAATAATAGTATGCTATGCATTGTTTATTCAAAAAGGTGCGTTAAAGAAAAATGATACAAGTAGTGCGATAAGCCAAAAGTAGGATTGTTTGACATGTCCCTTCCAAGGGCAAACTGAGGAATAGTATTAAAGCAAATATTTCACTCGTTATCGTAATCCACCTGGGAGTTCCATGGTGTGACGTAGCTTTCTGCCTCCTTGGTTGCTGCATCATGTGTTCGGCAATCATGTTGCCGGACAGGGTTTCTAGAGATTAAAGTCTTGAAAGAGAAAAATAACAAAGCGGGAAGCCCCTAGTGCGGTTTAAGCCGCGACTTGGAGCGTGCCGCAGTCGTGCCCCCTCCCCGCATGTGCCCATGGTATTTTTAATGCGTAATTATGTACGCGTGGCACGGATTTTGCCGTTTGGCTGGGACCGGGGTGGGGGCCACATTGCTATGCGAGCTCAGAACGTGCGAGGCGGTCCTGTTGCCGATTACTCCAGGCGCGCTTGAAGGTGTCCGTGTCCTTATTCGCCGAACTAATGGATTGCCTTAAGAGGCTGCTTTACGCTTCTGCTGTGAGGGCCGCAGTGTGCTCCTCCGTGTGGAGAGAGCGTTCTGTGTTTCCATTGACTATGATGACCCCCCGAGGTCCTAGCATCTTGAGCTTGAGATATGCGTAATGCGGTACCGCATTGAATCTCGCAAATGCGGTTCGCCCGAGCAGTGCATGGTAGCCACTTCGGAACGGGACTATGTCGAAGATTAACTCTTCTCTTGGGAAGTTATCCAGAGATCCGAAGACCACTTCCAATGTTACTGAGCCTGTGCAATGGGCCTCTACACCTGGTATGATGCCTTTAAAGGTTGTTTTAGTGGGTTTGATCCTTGAGGGGTCTATACCCATTTTGCGCACTGTGTCCTGATAAAGCAGGTTTAGGCTGTTGCCGCCATCCATATGGACTCGAGTGAGGTGAAATCCATCAATGATTGGGTCTAGGACCAATGCGGCGAATCCGCCATGACGGATACTAGTAGGGTGGTCCCTGCGGTCGAAGGTGATCGGACAGGAAGACCATGGGTTGAACTTTGGGGCGACTGGCTCCAACGCATATACGTCCCTGAGCGCACGCTTCCGCTCCCTCTTGGGGATGTGGGTTGTGTATATAATGTTCACCGTCCGCACTTGTGGGGGGAACCTCTTCTGTGCTCCGGTGTTCGGCTGCCGGGGCTCCTCCTCATCATCGCTATGTGACCCCTTATCTTTGTTTTCGGCATTTAATTTGCCGGCCTACTTGAACACCCAACAATCCCTGTTGGTGTGGTTGGCTGGCTTGTCAGGGGTGCCATGTATTTAACACAAGCGATCGAGTATACGGTCCAAAATGGACGGGCCCGGAGTGCTTCTTTTGAATGGCTTTTTCCGCTTACCGGGTTTAGAGCCTTTGAATCCGGCATTGACTGCCGTATCCTCGGTATTGTCGCTGTTAATGCGGCGCTTATGTTTGTTGCGACGTGACCTGCCATTGCCATCCTTGGTATCCGAAGTACCATGGTTCTTTGATATGTTATTGCTGTGAGCCAGCCAGCTGTCTTCTCCCGCACAAAAGCGGGTCATGAGTGTCGTGAGGGCTGCCATACATTTCGGCTTTTCCTGGCCAAGGTGCCGAGCGAGCCACTCGTCGCGGATGTTGTGCTTAAAAGCTGCTAGGCCTCTGCATCCGGACAGTCGACGATTTGATTTTTTTTGTTAGGAACCGTGTCCAGAATTGCCTGGCCGATTCCTCTGGCTGCCAAATTATGTGGCTCAAGTCATCGGCATCTGGGGGTCGCACGTAAGTGCCCTGTAAGTTGTCGAGGAATGCAGCTTCCAGATCCTCCCAACAGCCAATGGACTCTGCTGGCAAGCTATTGAGCCAATGCCGAGCTGGTCCTTTGAGCTTGAGTGGGAGGTATTTAATGGCGTGTAGATCATCACCACGGGCCATGTGGATATGCAGGAGGAAATCCTCGATCTAGACCTCAGGGTCTGTTGTGCCGTCGTATGACTCTATATTTATGGGTTTGAAACCCTCTGGGATTTGATGATCCATTACTTCGTCTGTGAAGCATAGCGGGTGTGCGGCGCCTCTGTACTGGGCTATGTTGCGACGCAGCTCGAACGAGTCTTGCCCGCTGTGTTCGGCCCGGCCGTACTTACTTTTACTGTATCCGGCATGACGATTATCGTCTCGCATAGTGGCGCGCCCTCGTGATCCATAGATCGATCTTGCATGTTTTGCTTTGTCCTCCAATACGTCTCACAGGTCTGGCATATTTCCCCATGCCTTTTTATTTGAATGGCGTCAGGGTGCGGGCTGAGCTTTTGGCTGGAATGCCTCTCTGTCGCGGCCACGCGGTGGCCGATCAGCCACGTCATACGCCGGGGATGTAGGTTTCGGTGCTTCCTCCTCTAGTCGGGGTAGCAACCTGCACTTTGGGTAACTATTGGAGGGGTGTTCGAGTTTATATTCCTCGGCCGCCAGGACTTCAGTCCATCTGTCAGCTAGCAAATCTTGATCAGCTTGAAGCTGCTGCTGCTTTTTCTTAAGGCTATTTGCCGTGGCTATAAGCCGGCGCTTGAAGCGCTCTTGTTCGACGGGATCCTCTGGCATGACGAATTCATCATCGTCGAGTCTTGCCTCGTCTTCGGAGGGAGGCATGTAATTATCATCCTCCGCCTCTCCATCTGCTGCTCTCTCAGGAGGGCTGACTCCTCCATCCTCCTGCTCTAAATCTTGCTGGAGGGGATTGTTGTTGTCTTCGGCACTGTCCGGAGTGCTATTATCTCTGGTGCCGGTATCACCACTTTTGCCTTGGCGGGACTTAGAGCAGCGCCGCTGACGCTGGTGCTTGGGTTGCTATTTGGAGGGGTCATCCTCCGTTGTCTCATCGCCATTGCCTTCTTTGGGTGTGTCCACCATGTATATATCGTATGATGAGGTGGCTGTCCAGTGCCCTGTGGGCAGTGGTTCCTCTTCGTCTCCCGCATCGTCGTCCATACCGTCGATGTCTTCGGAGTCGAAGGCGAGCATGCCGGTTAAGTCGTCGATAGTGGCTACTAAGTGGGTGGTGGGTGGGCGGCGAATTTCTTCGTCATCCGCATCCCAATCCTGCCGGACGTAGTTCGGCCAGGACTCTCCTGACAAGGAGAGAGACCTTAATGAGTTCAGTATGTCGCCAAAGGGCGAGTTCTTAAAAATATCCGCGGAGGTAAACTCCATGATCGGCGCCCAATCTGATTCGACAGGAACGGGAGCAGGCGGTTCGGAGTCCGTGGCCGGAGAAGGATCCGGCAGTTTGGCAACACGGCTATCGTGAAGGGTAAGGTCGATATTCGGCTCGATCGCCGTTGAGGATACGGCCTCCGTGACAGGGTCTATCCACCCGTCCATGGATGGCGCAACTGGCTCCGAATTGAGGCTCGGAGCGGCTGCCGGTGCGATCACCTGAATACGGTCCGATGGTAGAGCTAAATCGTACTCATCGTGACCGCGTGGCGCACAAGGCAGGGGCTCGAATCCGTCGAAGATCAAGTCTCCGCGGATATCGTTCGTGTAGTTTAAGCTTCCAAACCTGACCTGGTGGCCAGGGGCGTAACTTTTGATCTGCTTCAGATGGCCAAGCAAGTTGGCACGTAGTGCGAAGCCGCCGAACACAAATATCTGTCCGGGGAGAAAAGTCTCACCCTGGACTGCATCGCTATCGATGATCGTAGGAGCCATCAAGCCTAACGGCGACAACACAGAGGAACTCTCAATGAAAGCACCAATGTCGGTGTCAAAACCGGCGGATCTCGGGTAGGGGGTCCCGAACTGTGCGTCTAAGGCGGATGGTAACAGGAGGCAGGGAACACGATGTTTTACCCAGGTTCGGGCCCTCTTGATGGAGGTAAAACCCTACGTCCTGCTTGATTTATTCTTGATGATATGAGTATTACAAGAGTTGATCTACCACGAGATCGGAGAGGCTAAACCCTAGAAGCTAGCCTATGGTATGACTGTATGTTGTCCTACGGACTAAAACCCTCCGGTTTATATAGACACCAGAGGTAGCTAGGGTTACACAAGGTCGGTTACGAAGGAGGAGATATACATATCCGAATTGCCTAGCTTGCCTTCCACGCCAAGTAGAGTCCTATCCGGACACGAGACGAAGTCTTCAATCTTGTATATTCATAGTCCAACAGTCCGGCCAAAGGATATAGTCCGGCTGTCCGGAGACCCCCTAATCCAGGACTCCCTCAGGATGTTTGGAAGCACTAGTAGTATCTCTAATTAGTGCAAAGAATTTGGCTAGCATGAGAGGGAAAGTCAACCTCAACATGTTGGAGGATCCATGACAATATAACTTCTATTCGGAAATAAGAGAACATATACCATTATGTTGACTTCATTGTCTAACATCAACTTTTTAGCATGTCATATTTTAATGAATGCTCACAATTACAAAAGATGTCCAAGATAGTATATTTATATGTGAAGCCTCTCTTTCTTTATTACTTCCTATTAATTGCAACAACGACCAAAACTATGTTTGTCAACTCTTAACAACTTCTATTCATCATACTCTTTATATGTGAAGTCATTACTCTCCATAAGATCAATATATGATCTTTTTATTTCTTTTAATTAATTCCCTCAAGATCATAGCAAGAAAGCAAACCCCTTAACTCAAAACTACTCTTTATTATATATAAATCAAGGACTCGATTACATAGATAGAACATAAAGCAAAACTCAAGGCTAGATCATACTAAAAATGTATGCTACTAGATCAAAATATAATCAAAAGTGTCGAACTAAGAAAAATGATAAAGGTAAAGTGTGATGGTGATACGATACCGGGGCACCTTCCCCAAGCTTGGCACTTGCCAAGGGGAGTGCCCATACCCATTGATTTATGTCTCTTTCTTCAGAGGTGATGATGTGATATTCATGGCGATAACGCCCCTTAAGATGCGATTCTCCTCCTAGAGCTTATTATTTTGCTGCTTAAGATCCATTATTTCCTTGCGAATTTTACCCGTGACGACTAGAGCTCCAATCACCCAAGGATGTTTCATAGTTGAGGGAGAAAAACTAACACTCTTTTTCATATTTTCATAAGAGAGAAATGTAGCATTAGGAGGGATGACCAAGTTTGGTATTGCTGAGCTCTGAAGTTCCTCCAACATGAATCAAGCTTGAAAACGAGAGGTAACTTCCTGATCCTTCTCCATGGCATCCACTCTTTTCAAGTCAGCCTCCATCTCTTCCTCCGTTGCTTGCCCGAAGTGGTTAGCTTCGCTGTATGCTGTTGGGCCCGGTGTTGGATGAGATACACGACTCTCCCCGACCGTCTCTTGCGAAGACATCTCGCTCTAAGTCTGCTGCAGAAACAACTCAAAACAAAAACAGAAGATATTGTCATGGTACGGTGGTCAAAACCTTCGGGAGATTATATAATGAATTTTTACCGACCAAATGAAGTATTGTGCAAGAAAACGGAGTCCAAAGGGCACACGAGGTGGCCACAAGGTAGGGGGCGCGCCCAGGGGGTAGGCAGGGGTAGGGTGCCCCCTCCACCCTTGTGGTTGCCTCATGTCTCTTTCGGACTGCTTTTAATTTTCCTAATTTTTTAAGAATTCCAAAATGGAGAAAAATTATCATTGGAAATGTTTTGGAGTCGGCTTACTTACCGTACCGCATACCTATTCCTTCTTAGAGTCTGAAACATTCCGGAAAGTGTCCCTTATGTACTCCTCCGGTGTTATGGTATTAATAATATTGATCTCAACATTTATGGGAGTACCTGAGATATAATGTTGATTCTTTGACTGTTTACCACCTTCGGATTTGTTCCTTTGGCATTGTTGATCTTGATGGCACTGGAATGGTAGACCTCCTCAATAATGTAAGGACATTCCCATTTAGAGAGAAGCTTTCTTGCAAAGAATCTTAAACGAGAGTTGTATAACAAAACATGGTCACCTACATTAAACTCACGTTGTTGTATCCTCTTGTCATGCCATATTTTAACCTTTTCTTTAAACAACTTGGCATTCTCATAGGCTTGGGCTCTCCATTCATCAAGCGAGCTAATGTCAAATAACCTCTTCTCACCGGCAAGTTTGAAATCATAATTGAGCTCTTTAATAGCCCAATATGCCTTATGTTCTAGTTCAAGAGCTAAGTGATAAGCCTTTCCATAAACCATTTTATACGGAGACATACCCATAGGATTCTTATAAGTAGTTCCATAAGACCATAATGCACCATCAAGTTTCTTAGACCAATTCTTTCTAGATCTATTAACAGTCTTTTGCAAAATCAATTTAATCTCTCTATTACTTAATTCTACTTGACTACTAGACTGAGGATGATATGGAGATGCAATTCTATGGTTAACATCATATTTAGCAAGTATTTTACGAAAAGCACCATGAATAAAATGTGAACCACCATCAGTCATTAAATATCTAGGGACTCTGAACCTCGAAAAAATAACTTCTTTAAGCATCTTAATAGAAGTATTATGATCAGCACTACTAGTTGGAATAACTTCTACCCACTTAGTAATGTAATCAATAGCAACTAAAATATGTGTATACCCATTAGAGGAAGGAAAAGGTCCCATATAATCAAAGCCCCAAACATCGAATGGTGCAATAACAAGTGAATAATTCATAGGCATTTCCTCACGTCTACTAATATTACCAATTCTTTGACATTCATCACAAGTCAAGACAAACTTACGAGCATCCTTGAAGAGAGTGGGCCAATAAAAACCGGATTGCAATACCTTGTGTGCAGTTCTATCTACAGCATGGTGTCCTCCGTAAGACTTGGAGTGGCACTTGCGTAGGATCTGTTCATGTTCATGCTCAGGTACACAATGTCTAATAACACCATCTACTCCTTCTTTATAAAGGTGTGGGTCATTCCAAAACTAATGCCTTAAATCATAGAAAAACCTTTTCTTTTGCTGGTACGTGAAACTAGGTGGTATAAATTTAGCAACAATGTAATTAGCATAATCATCATACCAAGGAGCATTACGAGAAGCACTTATGACAGCTAATTGCTTATCAGGAAAACTATTATCAATAGGCAGTGGGTCATCAAGAACATTTTCTTACCTAGATAAGTTGTTTGCAACAGGGTTCTCAGCTCCCTTTCTATCAATCATATGCAAATCAAATTCTTGTAACAAGAGAACCCATCTAATAAGTCTAGGTTTAGCATCTTACTTTTTCATAAGATATTTAAAAGAAGCATGATCAGTGTGGACAGTTACTTTGGAATCAACAATATAAGATCCTGTCGGTGTACAAAAGTAGGGGCCCTTCTGTACCCCTTTACTTGTGCACGGGCAATTGTAGCCACACATGCGGCTAGGCTCGGCAGGGGATAGGAAGCAAAGATACAAAGCTGCTGAGGCAGCACCCAAGCCAGACGCATAAAGAGCAAAGGGACAAGATGGGCTTCCCCCAGCAAGAGCCTTGCCGGAGCGGCCTACATGGCCCCGACAAGAGCCTTGCCAGGGCAACTTTCCCAACACCAGCAAGACCGCCACCTTTTGTCGGTGGGAACAACACCTATGGAATCACAAGAATCCCTACTGTGGTTAGCGGGGCGCGGGGTCGTGAGAAGAGCGGATCAAACAGATAGCACACGGTTCGTTTATCCAGGTTCGGGCCGCGAGGATGCGTAAAACTCTACTCCTGCTTTGGTGGATTGTATATCTGTGTTCTTCAGCTAGCTATGGGGCGTGAGGAGCTCCAAAAAGCCGAATCCTTCCTCTGGTCGCCTCGGGCCTCCTTTTATAGAAAAAAAGGGGTTGCCACAGTGGCACACCGGAGGTGGAAAGGGTACAGTGCTGCAAGGTTATCCCTCGCATCACATGACAAGGCGCATTTAATGCGTCTTGCTTAGGTGTCCCTGCTTTATCGGGGACGGGGGAGAAACCTGTCTCGTCCGTTGCCGCTCCTTCTTGTGTCGACACGCCTCCTGGCCAGCGACGCCTGCGATGCCATGTAGGTAGGCAGGCAGCTGAGGTGGCGCAGTGGTGGGTCTTCACGAATATCTGCATGCCGCGGGTGCCTGCCCAGCTGGTTGGGTCGGCAGTTTCATGCATGCGGTGGTGAAGGTTTAGTCAGCGTGGGCCTGATGGTGGCCCTGCGGGTGTCCTCGGCAAGGGCCTTGCTGTGGCCCCGGCAAGGGTCTTGCCGAGGCGCCTGTTGTCATCCCCGGCAAGGCGCTTGCCGGGGGCCTTCTGGTCTTCCTCGGCTGGGATACCGCCAAGGGTTGTTGTCTCCTTAGTGCGTATCTAATCTTGAATGTCTTCACAATGATCTGCATGCTGCCACGGGGATGTCTCCCGAATCCTTGCCATTTGGGGGCAGTGGACTCAAGGGTGATTTGCTCCGTAGGCGCGGGACGAGTTGCCACGGCAAGGGTCTTGCCGGGGATGCTAGAACTGCCTCCCGGCAAGGATCTTGCCGGGGGAGTCTGCTTCGTCCCCTTTGCTCTTCGTGGTCTTGGCCTTAGCGTCGTTCTAGTTCTCTTGAGCTTCGGTCTTACCCTAGCTCACCTCCCTTGCCTTGCTTGGTGTGGTGGTATCCGCGGCTCAGACTGCCCGTGCACAGTTATAGGGGTACAAAAAGTGTACCCCTCTTTTTGTAGACCGACAGGAGCCCCTGGGCCTGGGCCACACATAAGCGCAACGCGTTGTTGGGCTAGGCCCAAAAACGGTGCGCGGGCAGGTGGGGCGGTTTTTACCGCGGTAAGATTCTTCACGCGCTGCGCTTCCCATGATTCCCGCGCGTGGTGCGGCGTGGGGAGGCATGCGTGACGTGGGCGGCATGCGTGGGGTTGGTTCCCGCGGGCATGTGTCACATCACAGTTAATGTGAAAGGAGGCGGCCCGTGTTTTCCCCCATAAGAAGGAATAACCGTGGGCGCGCTACTCACTCTCTCCTCTTTCCTCGTGCCTTCTGCAATCTCAGAGCCGTCGTTTCCTCTCTTCCTTCCCTCCTAAGCTTCTGCCGTCACCCGCCGTCGTTGCTTCGCCATCCCCCTTCCTCAGTCCTCTAACTTTCTTAGCCGCCATGGCGCCCAAATCCGCCAAGGGCAAGGGGGTGGATAAGGGCGCTGGGACTGTGGAGCCGCCGGAGAGTGCGCTATTGGGGGACCGGACGAAATCCGCCTTCTTCTTCCCCTCGACGGTTGATGTTCGTGAGCTCCGGGCCTCCTTCAGGCCTCTATGGGGAGTGAAGACGGGGGGAGAGAATTCGGGACATCCGGCGACACGCATCATTCCTGCTGTTTTGCGCCGATCCTGCCCCAAATCGGTATCCCTTTTTCGTCGATTATCTTTCTTGCGGGTTATGTCCCCCTTTTTCTGATTTTTTCTGCGACATCATGCACACCTTCGGCTTTCGCCTCTTGGATTTTGCTCCGAACGTGGTGGCGTGCATGGCTTTCTTCGCGCATCTTTGCGAAGGCTTTGCCGGGGTGCAGCCCAACACGGCACTCTTCCGCCATTATTTCTTCCCTCGGATCCAACCGGGAGGTGCCGTCTCTGGTTGCGTCACCTGGATCCCAAGATTCAAGGGGGCATACCCGGACGGTGCCGTGAAGGAGAGGTGGGAGGAATGGCGTGGCCGGTGGTGCTGGATTGAAGATGAAGACCCGCCGGAATTCTGCAAGGTCCGCCGAGTGCCGCCGGTCCGTGGCAGCGATTGGAGTGATGTCGACGTTGCCGATGGGAGGCTCACTGTCGCCACCACCAGGATTCTCCGGCTCACCCGGGCTAGACTCACCCTTGAGATGATCGGGGCGGACTTCATTCGTCGCCGGATCGCCCCGTTGCACAACAAGGGCAGGCCATCCTGGCTTTTTACGAATCCGGCTGACATTATGCGACTCCGCCCCGGCCTCGACCACAATTTCACGGTGATGGCGCATGCCCACTTCTGCCAGCGGCTTTTTCAGCTTGATGTGGGTCGCGACGGCGAGGTCGAACGGACCGGCAAGGCCGCGAGGGCTGCCGCAAAGGTCGGCAAGGCGATCAAGGGGCCGTTTTGGTTACGCCCTCCATGCGGCTATATCTCCCACGTGTTGAAGCACGACTTAGAGGCATAACCGCATTGAAAGAAATGTCGCAAGTGAGGTAATCTTCACACAACCCATGTAATACATAAGGGAAAGAGATGCATAGTTGGCTTACAAAACCCACTTCACACAAATACATGAATAAAGCATTACATCATCCAGATATAATCAGGGGCCGACTACGGAACCAAAATGAAAGAAGACTACCCCAAAAGCTACACAG
This sequence comes from Triticum urartu, assembly GCF_003073215.2. Taxonomy (NCBI): domain Eukaryota; kingdom Viridiplantae; phylum Streptophyta; class Magnoliopsida; order Poales; family Poaceae; genus Triticum; species Triticum urartu. The sequence goes on along the minus strand of NC_053024.1, from coordinate 349,872,188 downwards.
ATCCTCGATCGACCCCAACTGGGCTCCGCTACTGATCAACTGGAAACGGAACAACACAAAGGACAAGATCTTCATCGAGCTCCTCCTTGAGCTTGGTTGCGTCATCTGCACGGTTCAACGGCACCTGCAAGCTAGTTTTGGAAGTATCTGTGAGTCACGGGGACTCAGCAATCTCACACCCTCGCGATCAAGACTATTTAAGCTTATGGGTAAGGTAAAAGGTATGAGGTGGAGCTGCAGCAAGCGACTAGCATATATGGTGGCTAACATACGCAAAAGAGAGCGAGAAGAGAAGGCAAAAGCACGGTCGAACAACTATGATCAAGAAGTGATCCTAGAACAACCTACGTCAAGCATAACTCCAACACTGTGTTCACTTCCCGGACACCGCCGAGAAGAGACCATCACGGTTACACACGCGGTTGATGCATTTTCATTAAGGTTAACTTCAGGTTTTCTACAACCGTACA